>NC_090649.1:12259073-12506573 GCF_040937935.1 Hyperolius riggenbachi | reverse complement strand
TACAAGGTTGTGTCTTATACAATGTGCCAGAATTCATGCTCATTTATTTGTATGTTAAGATAAATGTTCAACGTTTGTATTGGATGGGAATCTCAATAAAATCACATAACATAAAAAGCAAAAAAAAAATGATGAATAGCAAGCATTTAAAATTGTTTAAATGAATAAAAGGAACGGAAACTTATGTAAAATCAAGGCAGTAGGGGATAGGTGATGGACACATGGTAGGCCACTGTAACACAAAAAAATGTGTATTGGGCACATAGGGATATGATGGAATATTCAAAAGGGGTGTCTGTAGATAAAAAGATAGGCAACCAGTATCATTAAATGGACTTCAATCAAAATGTTTATCTGGATGCTCTGTATGGTTCTAGAACAATGTTAGGGACTGTCCCTGTTCTCTCCTGGAGTAGAGCTAGAGCCACAAAGACTCTACTTCCTCCGACGGCCAAGGAAGGTCGGCATGACCCGAGAAATTCTGACCAGCTTCTACTCCGCCACCACTGAGTCAATCCTCTGCTCTTCTACCCTGGTCTGGTACGCTGGACCCACCGCCAGTGACAAGCTGAAACTACAGAGGTTCATTAGGTCGGCGGAGAGGATCATTGGATGCCCCCTCCCCTCACTTGCACTACTGTACAACAAAAGACTGAAATCCAGGGCACTGAGGATTGCTAACGACCCCTCACACCCAGGCCACCGATACTTCAGCTTGCTTCCGCTAGGCCGGAGACTTCGAGCCATCCCAGCAAAGACTGTTAGACACAGGAACTCTTTTTTCCCCATCGGCGGTCAGCTACTTAAACTCCCTCCACATACTTCCATCGGTGCAAGCCCTAACGAACGGTGGAACAAGCCGGGCCACGGCCGATCAGTTCATCTGGTCATCTCGGGTCAATTAATGGACTAGAATGTTATATAATGTAATGTAATGCAATTGATTGCTTCTGCTGTTGCTGACATCGATCAATTTCTCTATTATATGTCCCCTTTATATGTCCTTCTCCCGAGCTATATGTATGTGCCAAAAATAATTCTGGGCATGACCAATCATGCTTGGGGAAATAAATGATTCTGATTCTGATTCTGCCGGTATGAGGTCTGCGATGACTGAATTCTGTAAGAACAGCTGCAAATGTATCTCCAGATACAAGACTACCGACACAGAAATATAACCCCCCAATCAGATAATATCATCCCTACAAAAGCTCCTCCACCACCCAGGCTGAGCAGCGAGACAATCTCACCTGATCCCCGAGAATGTGGTCTATGTACAGTGCTAGAGTCTATCAGTTCATATTTCTAGGTAGCCAAACAAATTAAACTTTATCCAAACAGCTGCTGAAAGCTATTGCAAGTGTAAACACAACCATACAAGCATTTAATGTGACGATGCAAACGCACACACTGAGGATCGCCTGGTGAAAATAGTTTGTATAGCATTTTGCAGTTTTGGCTGGGGCACACTTGTCCTTGAGATTTTGCAGATGTTTTCTGGAGCTCTGCACTCATGTTTTCAATATCGTTTTCAGCATGCAATGTGGAAGCACCGATACATGTGAAACACTATATATCATATTAATCTTTCAAAAAAACTTTAGATTTTTCAGTGGAGTCTGAGTCATAGAAGGGTGGGGGTGAGGTGGATGGGGGGTAAAACAAAACAAACTAAAGAAAAGAATGGTTATGAATAGTCAGAAAAGAGTTTAGTCCTGTTATGGTTTTTTATTGCTGTCCTGTTTCCTCACTTCCTCTTCCTGGGATCTCCATGGCTTTTATATGAACCCTGGGGTTGATGGGAACAGGAAATAGATCCCAGCAAGGGAAACTTGACGTAGGTTTTAACTGTGCAAGACATATTTACAGAGGATCTAATTAACAACTATACATAGAAACGACATATTTTATTTCTTTGGACTCACCCAGAGCTCCGAGCAGCTTTTGGTCGAATAATAAATGGTGGTCTATGATGGAAGTCAGACCTGTAAAGCAGCAAAATCCCACCAATAATCACGTCACCCTTCTGATCATAATCTGGAGGTAGGACAGCTTCCTGCAATCTACACACCGGACACTCCACATCTTTACCCATCAATAATATAGAGAGCCACAGTAATGGGGTCAGATGTTTCCCGAATGTGTCCAACATGTCTGTCTGTTCAGAAAGATATCATTTTATTATCAAATTCATAATAATAAAACTGTGTATATCATAGCCGGCCACAAACATCGCCATCAATTCACCCAACCTCACCTGGGAACTCCAAAAAACGTATTTGCCAAGTGGCTTGAAGGGTTAATACTTCAATGTTTCACTTCACTTAAAAGCTCATTGATAAGATTGCTGACAATATGATCATTAATGATGGACTATTGATGATTAATGATCATTAATGATGGACTGAGTGAACAGGAATGGACTAATGATGATTAATGATCATTAGTGATGGACTGAATATTTCAGTCCAGACAGTTCCCGGCGAATTTGGGCTGTTGGCCGTTTGCATTCAATGCGAGCTTTTTTGTCAAAAATTTGTTTTCGCATTTTTTTACATTAAAGTCAATGGCTGCTGAAAACACCAAATTTGCAAGATACGTTAAGGCCCCATCTACACATTAACAGTTAGTATGCATTAGTGTGCATTAGTACGCATTAGTGCACGCTGGTACGCGTTTTTTTCCATAGCAGTCCATTGTGAAAAAGATTTCAGTTAAAACGTGTTAAGTGTGAATGGTGCCATAGGAAAACATGGGCATTACTTTGAAAATCAGTTTTCTTTCAGTTATAACTGAGAACAACTGATTACGTGTAAAGGGGCCCTTTGGAGGACAGTGGGAACAAGAGGAAAAACAATTTTTAAAAAAGACTTTGTAGTTTTGGAGAAAATCAATTTTAACTTTACAAAAGGAAAAAGTATATATTTAAATGCTGTAAAAATGACAACGAATGTATCAACTTAATGGTAGTGTAAATTTACATATATCAAAAGAAAGAGAAGTGAATTTCATGACAGGGTTTCCAGGAGGTCAGTCAGTACGCAGTGTCTACCACACTCTGTACATATTAAATAAATACATAAATACATGTATATATGTGTTAATACATTATCTATCACTTTACTGCATTTAAATATAGACTTTTTCCCTCTAATTTTAAAATCAATTTTCTCAAAAACTCCAAGTTGTTTTAAAAAAAAAATCCTCTTTTTCCCACTGTCCTTCTTAATGTACATTAAAATGGCGTCCATCTGAAAATGGCGCCTGTGAATAATGGCGCACAGTGTTGCCGCTAATCCGTTTGCCGCTTATCGCTATTTAACGTTAAAGCCTTATTGTTATTTAGCGTTAAAGCCTTATCGTTATTTAGCGTTAAAGCCTTATTGTTGTTTAGCGTTAAAGCCTTATCGTTATTTAGCGTTAACACACAGAACCCTCTCTGTACCTATCCCTAACCCATAAACCCCCCTGGTGGTGTATATTGTACTGTAACTATGCCTAACCCTACTCTCACACAGAACCCTCCCTGTACCTATCCCTAACCCTAAGACCCCCCTGGTGGTGCCTAACCCTAACCACCCCCCTGGTGGTGCCTAACCCTAACCACCCCCCTGGTGGTGCCTAACCCTAAGACCCCCCCCCCCCCAGTGGTGCCAAACCCTATCCTTGACAGTGTTACATTAAATCCATTCACCGTTTTGCAGTTAAATAACGTCTGCAGTTTGGCTTATGTAGGGCGCTATTGATAAATAACGTTAGTGTGTGCCACTATTGGTAAATAACGTTAGTGTGTGCCGTTTTTCATCTTTTTTCCCTGTGCGCCATTATTATGCAGTACTAACGATAAATAGCGATAAGCGTATCTTTTTAATGCGGCGCCATTTTTATGCATAGGCGCTGTGCGCCATTATTCACTGATCCCATCAAAATGTTATGGTGTTTCTACCATGTATTTAACTGCTAACGTCGGTGGCCATTCATTTTTAAAAACAACCATTAAAAAAGCATTTGCGCAAATTTTACTATTTCGCACTTGACCCCTAGAGATGGCCCGAACGGTCTGCCCGGCGGGTAGTCCTGCGCCCGAGGCGGGTAGCAAACACATAGCTCGTTCAACCCGCCTCCCATACCTCATCATTGGGCTAAACTTTGACCCTCTACATCACAGTCAGCAGACACATGGCAGTCAATCAGGCTGCACTCACCCACGGACCCCCAACCCCCTATAAAAACTATGCAGCATCGGCCATGTTCTCAGTCTGCTGATGCTGCTATAGTGAGAGCAGGGAAAGCTTGCTGGAGAGATAGGGAAAGCATTAGTTGGGCTCTTCTTAGCTTGCTCCTCGCTGAAATTTGTTGCTAAAAGCACCCCACAAAAGCTCTTTTGAGAGCTAGTATTCTTCTAATGTGTTTGTGTGTGGGTGTGTGTGTGTGTGAGAGACACTGTCAGACATAGATACAGCCCTGTCACAGCTGGGCCTTGCTGTACTGTGCCAGGCCCAGCACACAGTATTACCAGTGCATATCTTTTAAAAAAAGCTATTTTGAGAGCTAATATTCTTCTGATGTGTTTTTTTTTTGTGTGACACAGACACTGCATAGATACAGCCCTGTCTGTCGCAGTTGGCCCTTGCTGTACTACTTTGCCAGGCCCAGCACACTGTGTTACCATTGCATATCTTCCCTTTGCATTTGTGATTTAACTTACTGAAGCATAGCTGTCTTTGTGGGTGACACTGCATAGATACAGCACACAGACAGTTGCCAGCTGGCATTTGTAGCCCACCACTGGCAGCACACTGTATTATACCAATGCATAGCTTTCCATGGTATCTGTGTGACAGCACACTGTATTATACTAGTGCATACCTTTCCACTGTATCTGTGTGAGAGTACACTCTATTATACCAGTGCATACCTTTCCATTGTATCTCTTTCACAGCAATCTGTATTATACTAGTGCATACCTTTCCACTGTATCTGTGTGACAGCACACTTTATTATACCAGCGCATACCTTTCTGCTGTATCTGTGTGACAGCACACTGTATTATACCATTGCATACCTTTCCACTGTATCTGTGTGACAACACACTCTATTATACCAGTGCATACATTTCCGCTGTATCCATTAATTAGAAAAATCAAACCAGTATATGAAAAGTATGCTATACTTATTATTAATATTTCAAAATATTTAAAAATAATAATAATTGAATAACATATTTAGTTTTCAATTATTTTATCTGATTCTTCTACTATATTATAAAAATTCCAACATTTACATAGCGGTTTTCTCCTGTCAGGCTCAAAGCACTTAAGAGGCATGCTTCATAGGCAGTAGCAGTGTTAAAGAGTCTTGCCCAAGAACTCCTTTCTGAATAGGTACTGGCTTACTGAATAGGAAGAACTGAGATTTGAAACCAGGTCTCTTTAAGAGGCAGTGCCCTTAACAGTTGCAATATCCAGACATATCTGTGAAGGATTGCGGAATAGCCGCCGCGTGCTCTTACGGCGTGACAGCTACTTCCGCGTCCAGTCCGGTGGTTTACGCGCGGCAACATGTGTCTGATGTAGTACAGCCAGTGGTGCTCAGCAGAGCTCGAATATTCGAGTAGCTCGAATATTCGAGCTCTTTTCCAGCTATTCGAGCTCGGTATTCGAGCTCCGAATAGCTGTAGCTATTCGAATGGGCTATTCGCGTACACTCGAATAGCCCATTCACTATTCGAGCTATTCGAGCAAACGGCGCTATTCGAGCTCGGTACCGAGCTCGAATAGCGTCATAGCCCAGATTGATGTCCTTAGAGCCAATCAGAGGGCTCCCAGGCCCTCTGACGGCAGCCAATCACAGAGGGGGACCCTGGCCAGCCCCTACCCTATAAATAGCGGCCGCCATGTTACGTTTCTCCGTGCTTGCCTGAGACTTGTACAGAGAGAGAGTTGCTCCTTTGTGCTTTGGCTTAGCAAGAGCTCTATTGTGGTCATTTACCTAGCGTTTTTGCTCACATACACCTCCTATACACACCTATATTGTTGTTAGTTAGTTAGACATTGTATTTTAGTTAGTAGCATTTGTGTTACATAGAGACAGGCCAGCTGCTGCAGGCTTACAGCTTTAGGCCTCAGGGCCTTGCCTGTGTGGGCAGCTGTCCTCCTGTCCTCTGTTTATTTCTCTCTATTCTATATATTTCTGCTGTCCTTTACTACTGATTGTATTAGTATTGTAGTTATATACTGTAACTGTACTAGGACACTCACTGTCACTGTTCATAGGCTACTAGCTGCTCCTGCATGTGTGCACTCACTGTCTGTGTAGTGTGTACACACTACACACACTCTATTTCCTTCTGATAACTGATTGCTTATTGTAATTAGTTAGTTGTACTTACTGTTACTACTTACTGTACTAGGAGTCTAGGACACTCAGTCACTGTTCATAGGCTACTAGCTCCTGCGTGTGTGCACTCACTTTCTGTGTACACACTACACACACTCTATTTCCTTCTGATAACTGATTGATTATTGTAATTGATTATTGTAATTAGTTAGTTGTACTTACTGTTACTACTTACTGTACTAGGAGTCTAGGACACTCAGTCACTGTTCATAGGCTACTAGCTCCTGCGTGTGTGCACTCACTGTCTGTGTACACACACTACACACACTCTATTTCCTTCTGATAACTGATTGATTATTGTAATTAGTTAGTTGTTTGTACTTACTGTTACTACTTACTCTTACTGTACTAGGAGTCTAGGACACTCAGTCACTGTTCATAGGCTACTAGCTCCTGCGTGTGTGCACTCACTTTCTGTGTACACACTACACACACTCTATTTCCTTCTGATAACTGATTGATTATTGTAATTGATTATTGTAATTAGTTAGTTGTACTTACTGTTACTACTTACTGTACTAGGAGTCTAGGACACTCAGTCACTGTTCATAGGCTACTAGCTCCTGCGTGTGTGCACTCACTGTCTGTGTACACACTACACACACTCTATTTCCTTCTGATAACTGATTGATTATTGTAATTAGTTAGTTGTTTGTACTTACTGTTACTACTTACTCTTACTGTACTAGGAGTCTAGGACACTCAGTCACTGTTCATAGGCTACTAGCTCCTGCGTGTGTGCACTCACTGTCTGTGTACACACACTACACACACTCTATTTCCTTCTGATAACTGATTGATTATTGTAATTAGTCAGTTGTACTTACTGTTACTACTTACTCTTACTGTACTAGGAGTCTAGGACACTCAGTCACTGTTCATAGTCTACTAGCTCCTGCGTGTGTGCACTCACTGTCTGTGTACACACACTACACACACTCTATTTCCTTCTGATAACTGATTGATTATTGTAATTAGTTAGTTGTTTGTACTTACTGTTACTACTTACTCTTACTGTACTAGAAGTCTAGGACACTCAGTCACTGTTCATAGTCTACTAGCTCCTGCGTGTGTGCACTCACTGTCTGTGTACACACACTACACACACTCTATTTCCTTCTGATAACTGATTGATTATTGTAATTAGTTAGTTGTTTGTACTTACTGTTACTACTTACTCTTACTGTACTAGGAGTCTAGGACACTCAGTCACTGTTCATAGGCTACTAGCTCCTGCGTGTGTGCACTCACTTTCTGTGTACACACTACACACACTCTATTTCCTTCTGATAACTGATTGATTATTGTAATTGATTATTGTAATTAGTTAGTTGTACTTACTGTTACTACTTACTGTACTAGGAGTCTAGGACACTCAGTCACTGTTCATAGGCTACTAGCTCCTGCGTGTGTGCACTCACTGTCTGTGTACACACACTACACACACTCTATTTCCTTCTGATAACTGATTCATTATTGTAATTAGTTAGTTGTACTTACTGACTGTTACTACTTACTTACTTACTGTACTAGGGACACTCACTCAGTCACTGTTCATAGGCTAGCTCCTGCGCGTGTTTGCGCGTGCGTGCACTCACTGTCTGTAGTGTACACACACTAAATTTACTTGTGATTACTACTGATTATTGTAACTGCTAGTTGTACTTCCTGACTGTTACTACTTACTTACTGTACTAGGGACACTCACTCAGTCACCTCACCCACCAACCCACTCCATTAAAGTACCCCACTTTTCACCCGCCCTTTTAAAAAACTTTTGTCTATACGCCCAAAACATCGAAGATGTCTGGAAGTGGCAGCCAGCGCGGTTTGGGCAAGGGGAAGGGCAGCAAGGGAATCAGGAGGAGAGGGAGCAGCATTGTGGCAGGCCGCAGCCGCGCCACCATGCACAGTTCCGCAGCAGTAGCAGCAGCGTCAGTGGCTAACATTCCTCCCATAGCCACTGGCCGTGGACGCCTTGGGCGCCGCCCAGCAGGAGCATCTGCAACTCACGCTGCAGAGACACAGCAGCAGCAGCGTGTAGCACCTGCTCCGATTTTCCTCCAGCCGGGTCGGAAACGTCCCATTGAGGAAAAGCATGCAGACACTGTGGTGCAACTCATGACGGAGGATGAGCAGCCCGCCATCAGCTCTGCATCCGAGGCCTCCACCCTCACCACCACCCCTGTTCGCAGCAGCCGCCCAGCAGGGCCTGGGGAGGAGGCCAGTTCACCGTCAGTTGGCGACCTGTCATTCAGCAGTCTTTTGACCCCAGGCATCATGAGTCAATTGTCTGCTGTTGTTGGCGATTTTGAGGAGGAGATGCTGATGGGCACTTTGGGGGATGAGGGATTGGACAGCAAGACTGTGGCGACAGTCAAGCAGCCCATCCATGCATCAGGAGAGGAGTTTGGGGGGTCCTCATCCCAGCAGGACATGTTTCAGGAGGGGGAGGATGATGATGACCCGGTGACAGAGACTGGGTGCCACCACCTCCAGGGGATGTCGTCCTCAGCAGCTCTGAGGAGGAGGAGGAGGATGCTCTTGTGGGCCTTGCAAGGAGGCGCATCATTGCAAGCATTGGCAGCAGCAGTAGGCAGGTCCCACAGCCTGCTGGTGTCTCAGGCTCAGCAGCAGCAGCATCTGCCAGTACCACCACCAGCCGCACCCAAGCCCCCCAAGCCCCCCCCCCAACCACCACAGGGAGACAGGCAGCAGCGCTTCCATGCCGTAGGGGGATGTTTCTGTCACCAATCTGGCGATATTTCACCATGCCCACTGTGTACAGCAAGTACGCCACTTGCAACCACTGTCAGCGGAAGTTGAGCAGAGGTGCAGACCCCTTAAAGTTCAGCACCAGCTCGCTCATCAACCACCTTGCTGCGAAACATTTCCACCAGCATGAGGAGTTCCAGAGACTGAAGGCATCTGGTGCTGGCAGTGGCACCACACCCATCACTGCACAGCCTTCAGCAGCAGCAGCAACAGCAGCCACCCGCCCTCCTGCTCCTCCAGCAGCACCAGCAGGAGTGCGGAAATGCACTGCTCCTCCCCCCTCTGCAACTCCTGCCGCCGACACTGAGGCCTGTTCTGGCAGCCAGTCCTCAGTGGCCTCCTCCGCTGTGTCTGCTGATTCCCGTGCCAGCAAAAGGCCACGCCAGAGCCTTTTGAGCGAGTCCTTCCAGGGGGTGGTTAGGGCTCTGCCTCCCAGCAGCCGTCGCGTGCGGCAGCTGAACGGCTTGCTGGCACGGGCCATGTGCTCCCAACTCCTGCCGTACACGCTCGTGCAGGAGGGGAGCGACATTCGTGCGCTGCTTGCTTGCGCAGCCCCAGACTGGCAGCTCCCCAGCAGACACTTTTTCTCCCGCAAGGCCATTCCTGCACTGCACCGCTTTGTGATGGCCAATGTGGAGCGAGGGCTGGAGCACGCGGTTGGTGAAAGGGTCCACGTCACCATGGACTCCTGGAGCAGCCGCTTCGGGACAGGCCGCTACCTGTCCTTCACTGTCCACTGGGTCAGCTTGGTGGAAGGGGGTGAGGATGGGAGAGCAGCAGCGGGCACAGCAGCAGCAGCAACACAGTGGGTGGTGCCACCCCGCAGGGTCAGGGGAACTGCAGCAGGTTCCTCCGATCCTCTGCCATCCTCCGGCACACCTGGCCAAACCCCCCGCCTCAGCAGCAGCGTGAAGGCCCGCCACTGCCAAGCGCTGCTGCACTTGGTCAGCCTTGGGAAGACCAAGCTGACGGCAACCCATGTGTTGGCCAAACTCCAGGAGCAGGAGAGGATTTGGCTGACCCCCAGAGGCCTCAGAGTCGGAGAGGTGGTGGCCGACAATGGGGCCAATCTGGTTGCCGCAATAGACAGGGGAAACCTGACCCACATCCCCTGTCTTGCCCACGTGCTGAACCTGGTGGTGCAAAAGTTCTTGCGCACCTACCAGGGGATGGGCGAACTGCTGGAAACGGCAAGGAACGTTGTGCGTCACTTCCGGCGCTCGGCTGCAGCCTGTGCGAGCCTGGAAGACGTGCAAAAGGAGCTGGAGCTGCCACGCCATCGGCTGATCCTTGATGTTCCGACTCGCTGGAACTCCACCCTGGCGATGTTGGAGCGTCTGGTTGAACAGAAGCACGCTGTCAACCAGTACCTTGCCCTGGCCACTGTTTCCGCCACTCAGAGAAGGGACAAGACCAGCAACATCCCGTCCATCGTCCCCGATGATGACTGGAGGCACATGCAGCAGGTGTGCTTAGTGCTGGCTCCCTTTCTGCAGGCCACTAACATGGTGAGCAGGGACCATGCTATGGTCTGCGAGTGGGTGCCCCTGGTTTGTCTGCTGAACAGGGCCCTCGATGCTTTGCTGGAACAGGGAGCGGCAGCCTTGGACCAGCAGGAGCGGCAAGCAGCTGCACAGTCCACCTCTGAGGGGGAGGAGGAGGAGGACTTGGTGGAGGTCCCTGACCTTGCTGCTGATGAGGGGGAGCAGCACAGTGCAGCTGAGTTGGTGCGGGGGTGGAGAGAGGATGAGGCTGACGAGGCAGAGGAGGAGGATGAGGACAGCAGCACTGCCGTCGATGTGCCAGCAGACGTGGCCCGCCTCTTCCCAATGGCAGCGCACATGCTGACGTGCCTGCGCAGAGACCCCAGGGTGATCCAGATGAAGCAGAGGGAGGACATCTGGATCAGCATGATGTTGGACCCATGCCTCAAGGGGAAGTTGAGCCAGTTCCTGCCGCCTGCAGGAGGAGACCCAGCGCAACAAATAAGGAGCTTGCAGCAGGCCCTTGTTGAGCGCTTGGAGGAAGCCTTCCACCCCCACTGTCCAGCAGCCAGCACAGAGGCAGCAGCAGGTGCCTGCATCCAGCAGCAAGCGCCCCACAGACCTGCTGTCTCTCAGCCATGAGCTCTACAGGACTGTAGAGGCTCCGGCAGCAGTGACTAGAGAGGAGGTGCATGCAGCAGCATCCTCCACCGGTCACAGCCAGCGCCTGACCCGCATGGTGGCTGACTACATGGGGTCCTACAGCGGGCTTGACAGCGATGCCCCTGTTGATCCCATGGAGTATTGGGTCAAGCGCCTGGAGATCTGGAGCGAGCTGGCGCAGTACGCCCTGGAAGTGCTGTCCTGCCCCCCTTCCAGCGTGCTGTCCGAGCGCTGCTTCAGTGCAGCTGGTGGCGTGGTCACCGAGAAACGCTCACGTCTGTCTCACAAGTCTGTGGACAGACTGACGTTTCTCAAGATGAACCAGGCGTGGGTGGAAGGCGAGTTCCTGGCCCCTGTTGTCGGCGAGAGGGGGACATGAACTGGCTAAGAACCATCGTTAATGTGCCTTACCACCCTTTACCACCTCCTGGCTCCTGCTCACTAAGCCAGCCTGGTTCACTTTGACTATTACGTCGCCTGCAGCCACACATTTTACACCTACAGTGGGCTGCTGTGTACTGCCCTTCTGCTGTCTGTCTGTGTTTCCCACTGCCAGGGTACACAGATTTACCTTCTGCTGCCACTCTGCCACCAGCTATTACGTCAAACAATAGCTATATATCTGTGTAATTTGTTTTACAAACAAAACCAAAAAACCATTAAAAAAAAAAAAGGTTTAATTTTTCTGAGGTGCCCGGGTTGAAAACTGTGTTGTCCCAGTTGTGTATTGGACACGATGTGGGCTGCACGACCGCTGTCTGGGACCTCCTGTTGTGTTCATTTACGGCCTGGTATCACCGCTAGGTACCAGGGCTATTATGTCACGCTGCCTGCCTGCTGCCACACTCACACTACTCCTCCATTCCTCCTGCTGCTGCTGTCTGTCTGTGTTTCCCACTGCCAGGGTACACAGAATTACCTTCTGCTGCCAGTCTGCCACCAGCTATTACGTCAAACAATAGCTGCACACATAATTACTCCTCCATTCCTCCTGCTGCTGCTGCTGCTGTCTGTCTGTCTGTGTTTCCCACTGCCAGGGTACACAGAATTAGCTTCTGCTGCCACTCTGCCACCAGCTATTACGTCAAACAATAGCTGCTCACATTACTCCTCCATTCCTCCTGCTGCTGCTGCTGTCTGTCTGTGTTTCCCACTGCCAGGGTACACAGATTTACCTTCTGCTGCCACTCTGCCACCAGCTATTACGTCAAAAAATAGCTATATCTGTGTAATTTGTTGTAAAAACAAAACAGAAAAAAAAAAAAAAAAAAAAAAGGTTTAATTTTTCTGAGGTGCCCGGGTTGAAAACTGTGTTGTCCCAGTTGTGTATTGGACACAATGTGGGCTGCACGACCGCTGTCTGGGACCTCCTGTTGTGTTCATTTACGGCCTGGTATCACCGCTAGGTACCAGGGCTATTATGTCACGCTGCCTACCTGCTGCCACACTCACACTACTCCTCCATTCCTCCTGCTGATGCTGCTGTCTGTCTGTGTTTCCCACTGCCAGGGTACACAGAATTAGCTTCTGCTGCCACTCTGCCACCAGCTATTACGTCAAACAATAGCTGCTCACATTACTCCTCCATTCCTCCTGCTGCTGCTGCTGTCTGTCTGTGTTTCCCACTGCCAGGGTACACAGATTTACCTTCTGCTGCCACTCTGCCACCAGCTATTACGTCAAAAAATAGCTATATCTGTGTAATTGGTTGTAAAGACAAAACAAAAAAAAACCCCCCAAAAAAAGGTTTAATTTTTCTGAGGTGCCCGGGTTGAAAACTGTGTTGTCCCAGTTGTGTATTGGACACAATGTGGGCTGCACGACCGCTGTCTGGGACCTCCTGCCTGCTGTGTTTATTTACAGCCCTGGTATCACCGCTAGGTACCAGGGCTATTATGTCACGCTGCCTGCCTCATTGACTGCCTGCTGCCACACACTCATCCTCCTCCTCCTGCTGCTGAATTTACCTCCTGCTGTCTGTGTGTTTCCACTGCCAGGGAGCACATACAATGGCGCTTCCAACATGCGTGCGCCACCAGCTATTTGTTACGCTCAAAAATAGCTGCATTTCTTTAAAAAAAAATTTGAAAAGAGAAATAAGTGAAGAAGAAGACGATATTGAAGAAGAAGAAGATGAAGAAGAAGAAGAAGAAGAAGAAGAAGAAGATGAAGAAGATGAAGATGAAGAAGATGAAGATGAAGAAGAAGATGAAGAAGATGAAGAAGATGAAGATGAAGAAGATGAAGAAGAAGAAGATGAAGAAGATGAAGAAGATGAAGATGAAGAAGATGATGAAGAAGAAGAAGAAGATGAAGAAGAAGAAGAAGATGAAGAAGAAGAAGAAGAAGATGAAGATGAAGAAGAAGATGAAGAAGATGAAGAAGAAGATGAAGAAGATGAAGAAGAAGAAGATGAAGAAGAAGAAGAAGATGAAGAAGATGAAGATGAAGAAGAAGAAGAAGATGAAGATGAAGAAGAAGATGAAGAAGATGAAGAAGAAGATGAAGAAGATGAAGAAGAAGAAGATGAAGAAGAAGAAGAAGATGAAGAAGATGAAGATGAAGAAGATGAAGAAGATGAAGATGAAGAAGATGAAGAAGATGAAGAAGAAGATGAAGAAGATGAAGAAGAAGATGAAGAAGATGAAGAAGATGAAGAAAAAGAAGATGAAGAAGAAGAAGATGATGATGAAGAAGATGAAGAAGAAGAAGACAATATAAAAGAAGAAGAAGATATAGAAGAAGATATAGAAGAAGAAGATATAGAAGAAGAAGATATAGAAGAAGATATAGAAGAAGAAGAAGAAGAAGATATAGAAGATAAAGAAGAAGAAGAAGAAGTATATACAGTAGATATATATACAGTATAAGATGAAGAAGAAGAAGAAGAAGAAGAAGAAGAAGAAGATGAAGAAGATGAAGAAGATGAAGATGAAGAAGATGAAGAAGATGAAGAAGAAGAAGATGAAGAAGATGAAGAAGATGAAGAAGATGAAGAAGATGAAGAAGAAGATGAAGAAGATGAAGAAGAAGATGAAGAAGATGAAGAAGATGAAGAAGATGAAGAAAAAGAAGATGAAGAAGAAGAAGATGATGATGAAGAAGATGAAGATGAAGAAGAAGAAGAAGATGAAGAAGAAGAAGATGAAGAAGATGAAGAAGAAGAAGATGAAGAAGATGAAGAAGATGAAGATGAAGAAGATGAAGATGAAGAAGATGAAGATGAAGAAGATGATGAAGAAGAAGAAGAAGATGATATAGAAGATATAGAAGATAAAGAAGAAGAAGAAGAAGAAGTATATACAGTAGATATATATACAGTATAAGATGAAGATGAAGAAGATGAAGAAGATGAAGATGAAGAAGATGAAGAAGATGAAGATGATGATGAAGAAGATGAAGAAGAAGAAGAAGATGAAGAAGAAGAAGATGAAGAAGATGAAGAAGAAGAAGATGAAGAAGATGAAGAAGATGAAGATGAAGAAGATGAAGATGAAGAAGATGATGAAGAAGAAGATGATATAGAAGATATAGAAGATAAAGAAGAAGAAGAAGAAGTATATACAGTAGATATATATACAGTATAAGATGAAGATGAAGAAGATGAAGAAGATGAAGATGAAGAAGATGAAGAAGATGAAGAAGATGAAGAAGAAGATGAAGAAGATGAAGAAGATGAAGAAGAAGAAGAAGAAGAAGATGAAGATGAAGAAGAAGATGAAGAAGATGAAGAAGATGAAGAAAAAGAAGATGAAGAAGAAGAAGATGATGATGAAGAAGATGAAGAAGAAGAAGAAGATGAAGAAGAAGAAGATGAAGAAGATGAAGAAGAAGAAGATGAAGAAGATGAAGAAGATGAAGATGAAGAAGATGAAGATGAAGAAGATGATGAAGAAGAAGAAGAAGATGATATAGAAGATATAGAAGATAAAGAAGAAGAAGAAGAAGTATATACAGTAGATATATATACAGTATAAGATGAAGATGAAGAAGATGAAGAAGATGAAGAAGATGAAGAAGATGAAGAAGAAGATGAAGAAGATGAAGAAGAAGATGAAGAAGATGAAGAAGATGAAGAAGAAGAAGAAGAAGATGAAGATGAAGAAGAAGATGAAGAAGATGAAGAAGATGAAGAAGAAGATGAAGAAGATGAAGAAGAAGAAGATGAAGAAGAAGAAGAAGATGAAGAAGATGAAGAAGATGAAGATGAAGAAGATGAAGAAGATGAAGATGAAGAAGATGAAGAAGATGAAGAAGAAGATGAAGAAGATGAAGAAGAAGATGAAGAAGATGAAGAAGATGAAGAAAAAGAAGATGAAGAAGAAGAAGATGATGATGAAGAAGACAATATAAAAGAAGAAGAAGATATAGAAGAAGATATAGAAGAAGAAGATATAGAAGAAGAAGATATAGAAGAAGAAGAAGAAGAAGATATAGAAGATAAAGAAGAAGAAGAAGAAGTATATACAGTACTGAACAAATTTCTGGACACAACTTCTCTTTTCAACTTTTTTTTTTTAAAGGAACATACCCACATAATCACTTGCTGTTGTTACTTGGAAAAAAAGAGGTTTCTTGCATCATTCACCCTCAAAACAAGTGTTGGAAGCTATTTAAGGCCATTTCAAATAGTCAGCTCGAATAATGAGCTTGAATACCGACTCGAATAGTGAGCTCGAATTCCGAGGTCGAATCGAATAGTAAAAATTATTCGACTCGAATATTCGACTGACCTCAAATAATTTACTATTCGAATTCGACCTAACTCGAATTTTGAAAAGGGGTATTTGAGCACCACTAAGTACAGCTTTCTTGTGCACATAGGCTGAGGAATACATGCGCGCGCGCGGAGAGGCAGAAGCTTTATGGGAATCAGAGAGGGATCAGCTGACTCCCTTGGTCAGCTGATCTTAGGATGTATGCGGATTGGCTGGAGGGGACGGGGCGGCGCTGATCAGCGCTGCACTATATAACCACTCGTCCCTCAGTCTCACGTTGTCTGCCGTTGCGAATTCTATGTGTTGGCACACAGACCTCAGTCAGATCCCACAGTGTGTTGTAACCAGGAGGACCTGGGGATTCACACTGAGCTAGATTATTCTCGCATTGTTATGCTATAGACTAGTTCCAGGGTGTTGTGACTACGGACCTCACACCCAAGCCTAGGAAACTGTGTCGATGCTATGTTATGCTATAGACTAGTTCCAGGGTGTTGTGACTACGGACCTCACACCCAAGCCTTGGAAATTGTGTCAATGCTATGTTATGCTATAGACTAGTTCCAGGGTGTTGTGACTATGGACCTCACACCCAAGCCTAGGAAACTGTGTCAATGCTATGTTATGCTATAGACTAGTTCCAGGGTGTTGTGACTACGGACCTCACACCGAAGCCTAGGAAACTGTGTCAATGCTATGTTATGCTATAGACTAGTTACCCGGTGTTGTGACTACGGACCTGACACCCAAGCCTAGGAAACTGTGTCAATGCTATGTTATGCTATAGACTAGTTCCAGGGTGTTGTGACTACGGACCTCACACCCAAGCCTAGGAAACTGTGTCAATGCTATGTTATGTTATAGATTAGTTCCAGGGTGTTGTGACTACAGACCTCACTCCCAAGCCTAGGATACTGTGTCATTACTGTGTTATGCTATAGACTAGTTCCAGGGTGTTGTGACTACGGACCTCACACCCAAGACTAGCATTGTGTATTTATTACTTTAGCCCGCCTCCAGGGTGTAGAGAGCTAGTATCTCTCATCCAGTTAGGGCAAGTCTGTTCATCTTAGCAGCAGGGCATCCTGCAACCAAGCCTAGGCCCCTGTCCTAGGGAGCCTTTAGCCTATAGGGATTCACCCACAGTCTGGGGTGAATTCCCTTCTTCTTCTACCTCCAGCTCCTCTGGTGGTCCTTACTCAAAGTGGTACTGTTACACCAAACACTCATATCTCAGGTGTCCAGAGGTTAGACATAACTGGATTATTGGTGATTCTGCAGATCATCCATAATCTGGTGTATATCTGCATTACTGGTGATTCTGCAGATCACCAATAATCAGATTCTCTCTCTGCGTGTTGACACCAATCGTTACAATATCCCATCAGATACGTAGTGGCAAATCAACTGTTCTTTCACAACTGAAAACAAAAAAAAATCTATACCATCATTTTTATTGAAATAAATGGGAAAATCTATCAGTTTAAATACAATTGTGTATGGTCACAAGCAGTGATGAGCGAAAATGCCAGTATTCTTTTCCCATTCCATTCATTTTTGTGAAAATTATGTTAAATTCAATTTCCGAGCGAAAATTTTCGCAAATTGTTTTTTACGCATTTTTCATGTTAATTTTAGCAGGAAAATACAGATTATTTTTTTTTTGTGTTTTGCGTCAAAATGATTAAGGTAAAAATATCAGAACATTTTACATCCTATTCTAAAATAAACTTTTAGGAGAAGCTTTTTTAGTTGGGCAGAGACTTGATGTAATTTCCTTAGCTTTCCATAGCAGATGCATTCACAGTATATAACCCAAGATAGTCTTCTTGGGTCTTCTTGGGTATACATGTGTGGGCACAATTAGAGATGGTAAATGAAATTCAAATAATATTTGAAGAATTTGAGAATTATGTAAATTTGGTTTAAAATTTCTGCTGTTTGAAAAAAAGACCAGCTTCCACCTGGGTGGGACTTGTTTTAACTCTTTTCATTAATATCAACTTGGAATTATTTGTGACCATTTCCAGGGTTGGGCGCCTCCTGGTTTTCAGATGGTGGAAACTGATGAATCTGGTTGATGGTAGAACATGTTCAAATTATTTTCTCCAGCTGGCACTTCCTGTATCTTCTTATTCCAGGTATCTGCCACAATGATGTTACAATTTTATGTTGTCATATCCTGAAAGGCCTGGGATCAGAAGTCCAGTCTGTACTAGTTGTAACAGATTGAGCACTAGTGTTGCTGTTGCTGTTGTTATCCAGAAACCTGGAAAATGCCGTCCAAAGCACTTCAGCACCATTACTAGTGGAGAGAGCCATGGAGCTGTGTCCCACGGCGTGCTTCACATGATTCTGATGCTTCCTCCTTCTGACTTGGAAGGTGGAAGCTAGTGTTGGGCGAACAGTGTTCGCCACTGTTCAGGTTCTGCAGAACATCACCCTGTTCGGGTGATGTTCGAGTTCGGCCGAACACCTGATGGTGTTCGGCCAAACCGTTCGGCCACATGGCCGAACTAAGAGCGCATGGCCGAACGTTCCCTGAACGTTCGGCTAGCGCTGTGATTGGCCGAACGGGTCACGTGGTTCGGACCCGAACGCGCTCTGAATGGCCGAACTGTCACGTGGTTCGGGTAAATAAATACCCGAACCACGTCATATTTCCGCCATTTGTCTGTGGGTTTAGCTTTGGGTAGGCAGGCAGGGTAGTTCGCGCTCCAGCCACGCTAGCCAGGGTCCCTCCAGTCATTGTGTCGCTGCTGGGAATAGTAGTACACCGCTCGCTCAGCATTCTGTTTACTGCCACTCTGTGTACCTCGCTCAGCCACACTATATAGCATTCTGTTTACTGTTCTGTGTCTGCTGGGAATAGTAGTACACCGCTCGCTCAGCCACACTATATAGCATTCTGTTTACTGTTCTGTGTCTGCTGGGAATAGTAGTACACTGCTCGCTCAGCCACACTATATAGCATTCTGTTTACTGTTCTGTGTCTGCTGGTAATAGTAGTACACCGCTCGCTCAGCCACACTATATAGCATTCTGTTTACTGCCACTCTGTGTACCTCGCTCAGCCACACTATATAGCATTCTGTTTACTGTTCTGTGTCTGCTGGGAATAGTAGTACACCGCTCGCTCAGCCACACTATATAGCATTCTGTTTACTGCCACTCTGTGTACCTCGCTCAGCCACACTATATAGCATTCTGTTTACTGTTCTGTGTCTGCTGGGAATAGTAGTACACTGCTCGCTCAGCCACACTATATAGCATTCTGTTTACTGCCACTCTGTGTCTGCTGGGAATAGTAGTACACCGCTCACCCGCCACTGTATAGCATTGTGCTCTGTGTCGCTGCTGGGAATAGTGGTACACCGCTCACCCGCCACTGTATAGCATTGTGCTCTGTGTCGCTGCTGGAAATAGTGGTACACCGCTCACCCGCCACTGTATAGCATTGTGCTCTGTGTCGCTGCTGGGAATAGTGGTACACCGCTCAGCCACACTATATAGCATTCTGTTTACTGTTCTGTGTCTGCTGGGAATAGTAGTACACGGCTCGCTAAGCCACACTATATAGCATTCTGTTTACTGCCACTCTGTGTACCTCGCTCAGCCACACTATATAGCATTCTGTTTACTGCCACTCTGTGTCTTCTGGGAATAGTAGCACACCGCTCACCCGCCACTGTATAGCATTGTGCTCTGTGTCGCTGCTGGGAATAGTGGTACACCGCTCACCCGCCACTGTATAGCATTGTGCTCTGTGTCGCTGCTGGGAATAGTGGTACACCGCTCACCCGCCACTGTATAGCATTGTGCTCTGTGTCGCTGCTGGGAATAGTGGTACACCGCTCACCTGCCACTGTATAGCATTGTGCTGTGTGTCGCTGCTGGGAATAGTGGTACACCGCTCAGCCACACTATATAGCATTCTGTTTACTGTTCTGTGTCTGCTGGGAATAGTAGTACACGGCTCGCTCAGCCACACTATATAGCATTCTGTTTACTGCCACTCTGTGTACCTCGCTCAGCCACACTATATAGCATTCTGTTTACTGCCACTCTGTGTCTTCTGGGAATAGTAGTACACCGCTCACCCGCCACTGTATAGCATTGTGCTGTGTGTCGCTGCTGGGAATAGTGGTACACCGCTCACCCGCCACTGTATAGCATTGTGCTCTGTGTCGCTGCTGGGAATAGTGGTACACCGCTCACCCGCCATTGTATAGCATTGTGCTCTGTGTCGCTGCTGGGAATAGTGGTACACCGCTCACCTGCCACTGTATAGCATTGTGCTGTTTGTCGCTGCTGGGAATAGTGGTACACCGCTCACCCGCCACTGTATAGCATTGTGCTCTGTGTCGCTGCTGGGAATAGTGGTACACCGCTCACCCGCCACTGTATAGCATTGTGCTCTGTGTCGCTGCTGGGAATAGTGGTACTGTATAGCATTTCTGTACTGCCACTGTACTGCTGCCAGTCAGTGTGTACTGTAAGGATAAGTGAAATGAGGAAGAAATCCGGTGAAAGAGGGAGGGGCAAGGGAAAAGGTGTTTCCCCTGACGGTTCACGTACAGGCCACAGGGGAGCACCCAAGAAAACCCACTCAATACCGCCCATGTTGTCCAGGACAACAGCCTTCACAAATCCAAAAGAACAGGACCAGATAATTACTTGGATGACCTCTCAAGCGTCCAGCAGTGGGTTAAGCAGCACCAGCACATCACGCACGAGGTCCGAGTCCTCAGCCAGTTACAAGGAGCCAGTGGGCACAAAGCTGACACAACTGGCAGCGACACCACGCACACAACTGCCAGATAACCAGTCCGATGAATTACCTCAGGACACAATGGGGTATTCGCAGGAGCTATTCCCAGCCCAACAAACTTCCACCTTTCAAAGGTCAATGGAGGAACAGCCAGAAATGTTGTGCCCGGATTCACAACCATTAACTGTGGGAAATGCACCGCGCACTGAAATACAAGGCGAGTCCGAGGAGGACTCGGAAACCCAAATCCCAGAGCAAGTTGGGCAGGAGGGGTTGCAATTGCAGGAGGTCGGCCGACAAGATCTGGAAGATGACGTTGGAGTGAGCTGCGCAGAGGTTGTTCTGGGGAGCTCTACTCCACGGCGGCGGCCCCCCACAATGACATATGACGAGTTTGAGGAGATGGAAGAGGAGGGTATGGACAATGTGGACAGAGACCCAGATTTTGTTTGTGAACGAGAACATCGCCGTCGTAGCAGCAGCACAGATGAGTCTGTTGAAGAACCCACTGCTGCACGAGTTCGCCTTGTGCCACAAGGTAGGCGGCGCCCAATTTCAGGCACCACAAGCGTGGAAGTTCAAGTGAGAGGCAAAAGAGGAGCAAACAGAAATCGCCAGCAAGGCAGGTGCTCCAAAGTCTGGGCTTTCTTTGAAGACTGCACTGAGGATGTTACCATGGCGATTTGCAAGGTGTGCAAGACCCGCCTGAGCAGGGGGAAAAGTATTAACAACCTCTCCACCACCAGCATGAGCCGCCACATGCTATCCAAACATCCCACTCTGTGGGCAAACTCGGCAGGACAGGGTACCAGCAACACTGCCTCCCTTGGGTTCACCAGACTTACCACCAGACCCGCCTCAGCAGCAGCGGTAGCCCAGCCATTGCATGGTTCACAACATTCACAAACATCAGACGACGCTGACACTGTCACTTTCCGGAGTAGTGCTCTTGAGGTCTCCCAGTCTTCATCAAACACAACAACCAACAGCCCTTCCGTGTGCAGCGCTACGGTTCAGTTGTCTGTGTCGGAGATGTTTGAGCGCAAGAGGAAATTGCCAGCAAATGACCCCCGGGCCGTGGCAGTAACAGCCAGCATAGCCAAGCTTCTGGCCTGCGAAATGCTGCCATATCGAGTGGTGGAGACAAACAGCTTCAAGGGCATGATGTCAGTGGCCATCCCACGTTACGTGGTTCCCAGCCGCTACCACTTTGCACGCTCTGCAGTGCCTGAGTTGCATGAGCACGTGGTCAGCAAAATAACCCGAAGCTTGAAGATTGCCGTTGCCTGCAAGGTTCACCTCACCACTGACACCTGGACGAGTGCGTTCGGCCAGGGTCGATACATCTCCCTTACCGCGCACTGGGTGAACCTTGTGGAGCCTGGCAGCGATTCCTCACCTGCTACGGCGCGGGTGTTGCCCACGCCACAAACAGCTGCACCGCCGTCCCTCCCACTGGATAACAACAGCAGCACCTACCTCTCTGACTCCTTCTCCTCCAACGCATCTCAAAGCTGTACCTCATCCGGAAACGCTAACCCAGCAGCAGAAGGATCGTGGAAGCAGTGCAGCACAGCTGTTGGCATGCGTCAGCAAGCGTTGCTGAAGCTGATCTGCCTTGGGGATAAGCAGCACACAGGGGAGGAAATTTGGAAGGGAATAAAGGAACAGACGGAGTTGTGGCTGGCACCGCTGGACCTGAAACCGGGCATGGTTGTGTGTGATAATGGGAGTAATCTCATTCGCGCTTTAAGGTTGGCTAAGCTGACACACATCCCTTGCCTGGCGCACGTGATGAACCTAGTAGTTCAGCGGTTCCTGAGGACATACCCAGGCGTGGCCGATCTTCTGTTGAAGGTGTGTCGAGTGGCCAAACATTGTAGAAATTCCAGTACTGCTTCGGGGGCACTCGCCAAGATGCAGGAGCGCTTCAATCTCCCCTACCATCGCTTGCTGTGTGATGTCCCTACGCGCTGGAATTCTACGCTGCACATGCTAGCCCGCTTTTGTGAGCAGAAGAGTGCAGTGGTCCAGTACATGACGGTGCAGTACCGAGGCGCATCCGGACAGCTGCCAGGCTTCTGTGGATCCGATTGGGCCAACATGTTGGACCTCTGCCAAGTCCTCCAAAATTTTGAGCAATCCACGTTGCTTGTGAGCAGTGACAACTCTTCAGTCAGCATTACCATACCACTGCTGTGTTTACTGAAGAGGTCAATGTTGAAAATCAAGGAAACAGCTGTCATGATGCAACTGGGGGAATCTGAAGGAGAAAACGATCAGCGTGATGGTACCAACATCAGGCCATCCGCCTCAGGGAACGCTGGCCCCAGCAGCTATGACGAAGAAGAGGAGGAGGAACAGCTGGAGTTGGAGCAGGAATTTCATGCCACCACTGACGAGGGCCAGAGCGGTGCACGTTGGACTTCCACAATTCAGCGTGAATGGTCAGCAGAAGCAGACCAGGAGGAAGGTGACGACTATGATGCATCACAACAACTATCACAACGCTCACAAGAGGATGATGAGGATTCTGGTAGGACTCTGGCACACATGGCTCAATTCATGCTAGACTGCATTGAACGTGACCCACGCATTGTGCGCATTTTGGACAACACCAATTACTGGGTTTATACCCTTCTGGATCCACGGTACAAACACAATGTTCCAAAACTGCTTGAAGAAAGAGTCAGACAGGTCAAAATGGAAGAATATCAGCAGGCCCTTGTGGAGACTTTAGAGAGGAGATTGACATCCTCCCCCTCCTCTAGCCAGTTGTACGCCGACAGACTGACTTCCGCAAACCCAGGACGACCAGGAGGGCAGCAAACAACGCAAGCCGCAACTAGTGCCCAAAAGGGAATGGTATCGGCAGTGTCCTTGGAGTGGGAAAATTTTCTGACACCCATGCAGCAGCAGCCCACTGAACAGCAAGCGTGCAGATCCACCTCCAACACCGATCGCCTGGAGAGGATGGTCAAGGACTACATGTCAGATGACGTAGCTGTGTCGAACAATCCATCTGCACCCTTCAACTATTGGGTATCGAAGCTAGACACCTGGCACGAACTGGCAATGTACGCAATAGAGGTGCTGGCTTGCCCGGCAGCCAGCGTTATGTCGGAACGCTGTTTCAGTGTTGCCGGAGGCATCGTCACAGATCGGCGTATCCGCCTCTCCACAGAAAATGCAGACCGTCTGACTCAAATTAAAATGAATCAATCCTGGATTGGAAATGACTATGCAACACTCCAGGACCCCAAACAAGTAACATGACCAATGAACATCTGGGATGGTGTAGCGTTTCCGGTCCCTGTTTATTGAACCTCTCATCTGTATTACATTTATGACTACATGGCGGCAAAAAGCATTGCTGCTATATCCGCACGCTTTTTGTCCTCATGCAAGGCCTGGGTTGTTGTGTCTCACAAAGCGTGGCCTTCTCCTCCTGCGCCTCCTCCTGTTCCATCACGTCTGCTGCTGCTGGGTTAGCGTTGCCGCGTGGTCCCTGTTTATTGAACCACTTATCTTTATTACATTTATGACTGCATGGCGGTACAAAGCATGCTATCCGCACGCTTCTTGTCCTCATGCAAGGCCTGGGTTGTTGTGTCTCACAAAGCGTGGCCTTCTCCTCCTGCGCCTCCTCCTGTTCCATCACGTCTGCTGCTGCTGGGTTAGCGTTGCCGCGTGGTCCCTGTTTATTGAACCACTTATCTTTATTACATTTATGACTGCATGGCGGTACAAAGCATGCTATCCGCACGCTTCTTGTCCTCATGCAAGGCCTGGGTTGTTGTGTCTCACAAAGCGTGGCCTTCTCCTCCTGCGCCTCCTCCTGTTCCATCACGTCTGCTGCTGCTGGGTTAGCGTTGCCGCGTGGTCCCTGTTTATTGAACCACTTATCTTTATTACATTTATGACTGCATGGCGGTACAAAGCATGCTATCCGCACGCTTCTTGTCCTCATGCAAGGCCTGGGTTGTTGTGTCTCACAAAGCGTGGCCTTCTCCTCCTGCGCCTCCTGTTCCATCACGTCTGCTGCTGCTGGGTTAGCGTTGCCGCATGGTCCCTGTTTATTGAACCACTTATCTTTATTACATTTATGACTGCATGGCGGTACAAAGCATGCTATCCGCACGCTTCTTGTCCTCATGCAAGGCCTGGGTTGTTGTGTCTCACAAAGCGTGGCCTTCTCCTCCTGCGCCTCCTCCTGTTCCATCACGTCTGCTGCTGCTGGTGCTGGGTTAGCGTTACCGGTCCCTTTTCCTGGAACCTCTTCTCTGTATTACATTTATGACTGCATGGCGAAAAAAAGCATGTTACCTGTGCAAAGAAACATGACATTTTCCACATTTAAAAGACAGTTTTTCCTTTAAAACTTTACAATCAATTTTCTCAAAAACTATAAGCTCTTTTTCAAATATTTTTTTTCCTCTTGTACCCACTCCCAAGGTGCACATACCCTGCTAATTTGGGGTATGTAGCATGTAAGGAAGCTTTACAAAGCATGAAAGTTCGGGTCCCCATTGACTTCCATTATGTTCGGAGTTCGGCACGAACACCCGAACATCGCGGCGATGTTCGGCGAACGTTCGCGAACCCGAACATCTAGGTGTTCGCCCAACACTAGTGGAAGCATTGGAGTCACTTGAAGAGCGAAGAGGAATGCAGCTCTCTGACTCTCTCCACAAGTAATGGTGCTGAAGTGCTTTGGACAACATTATCTGGGTTTCCAAATAAGAAAACCTGGATTTGAATAGCAACACTATCAAGCACACTTCCCTGTGAAGCTCAGGTGCACACGAGCTTGACAAATTTCTATCTTTGAATAACAGACTAAGGACTGCAGATATTGGAGAAGCTTATTTGGACAAGAAAAGCTGAAGACACACTTAAGAGGTCATTGCGAAGCTGGCCACATTCTACAAACATGGTCAAGCTAGAGAGACTCTAACATTCAAAAGCTGGGGAATACTTTGGTGGGACTGAAGTTTAATATTGACTACAGAGGCCCTGAAAACCTAAGGAAGGACACATTATAGGAGGGGCTGGAGAGCTGGAATACAATCAAAAGGACACTGGGGAAATCAGAACACACTATGGAGAGCATTAAAACCTGTGATGTAATTGTAAAAAAAAAGTCTGTGTTCACAGCCTTTATTCTTTCCCGCTGCGCTTAGTAATAGTGTGGGGAGGAGAGGGATGCTGCAGGGAGGAGCGGAGATGCCATAGGGGAGTAAGGGAGGGAACAACATCAGGATTGTCATGTGGGAGCCTGTTAGAAGGAGGAGGATGCCCATGGATGCAGCCAATCAGAGAGGAACAGAAGAGAATAAAAAAAAAAAAAAAAAAACTTGGCATGCACTGCAACTTCTCTTCTGTGGCTGATGTACAAAGTAAGATCTGGGGGACAATGGGATTAATATCCTTCTAGGAAAACAAAAGTTAAGATTGATTATTAACTTTTGTATTACCTAAGAGCCTTTTTTTTAGCTATTTAACAGTAGAGATGTCGTGAACGGTTCGCCGGCGAGCTTCAGTGGTTCGCGTTCGCCAACAGCAGGCAAACTTTTCCGGAATTTCGATTCGCCCCATAATGCTCTATTGAGCAGAACTTTGACCCTCTACATCACAGTCAGCAGGCACATTGTTGCCAATCAGACTGCACTCACTCCTGGAGCCCCCCCCCCCTTATAAAAAGGCAAGGTCCTTGTGCCGTTTTACTCACTAGTCTGCCTGCACTAATTAGTTAAGGGACAGCTGCTGACAGACTCTGCTAGGGAGAGTTTAGTTAGGCTCTTATAGGCTTGTTCCTAGCTGATTGTTATTACTTTACTTCCTCTCCTCCTCTGGGAGGAGGGTCTCATCTTCCAGGGAGTTGTAGGCTATTAGAAGCCAGCTTACATACCTTGGCCAGGAATTGAACCCAGGTCTTGGCCAGGAATTGAACCCAGGTCTCGAGTGCTTGGTAGTCAGCTCTCTTAACTGCTGGTCCACCACCAGCACTACATCCTGAAGGCAGCCTAGCATGTACCATTATGATCTATCCTAGAGAAAAATGAGCTTGCTTAAAGATTTGTAGGCTTTTAAAAGCCAGCTTAAACACCTTGGCCAGGAATTGAACCCAGGGCTTGGCCGGGAATTGTACCCAGGTCTGAGTGCTTGGTAGTCAGCTCTCTTAACCGCTGGTCTACCAACAGCACTACATGCTGAAGGCAGCCTAGCATATACCATTATGATCTATCCTAGAGAAAAATGAGCTTGCTTAAGGATATGTAGGCTTTTAAATGCCAGCTTACATACCTTGTCCAGGAATTGAACCCAGGTCTGAGTGCTTGGTAGTCAGCTCACTTAACCGCTGGGCCACCAACAGCACCACATGCTGAAGGCAGCCAGGAGTAGAGTAGAACATAGTCTTTGTGGCACAATTGGTTAGTGTGTTTGGCTGTTAACTAAAAGGTTGGTGATTCAACCCCACCCAGGGACGGCCTTGCCTTTTGTGTTCAACAGTTGTCCAAAGAGAACCCCAGATAGCCATGTAGATTCATCTCTCTCTCTCTCTAGTAGGGATGGTCACCGCTTTCTGCGGAATTGTATTTTCTGCAATTTTGGGCGGAAATTGGTAATTCCATTCTGTTTGGTCGGAACGGAATTGCTTTTTCAATCCGGCAGAATTCCAAAATTGCCTGTGAAATTCTGCTGGTATCCGTTGATGCCATTGAAGTGAGCTTAAAACCATCAAGTCCTAGAGAGAGAGAGAGAGAGAAAGCTCATTTTTCTCTTGGGTATATCACAATGGTACATGCTAGGCTGGCTTCAGCATGTAGTATTGGTGGTGGACCAGCGGTTAAGAGAGCTGACTACCAAGCACTCAGACCTGGGTTCAATTCCTGGCCAAGGTATGTAAGCTAGCTTTAAAAAGCCTAACATTTCCTGGAAGATGAGACCCTCCTCCCTCTGGGTGGAGGAGGAGAGGATACACTGCCTGATGTTGTAAAGTAGTGTAGGCCTGCAATTGAACATTGAATGAGATTTGTGACCTTAAAATAGGGGTTTATGTGAAATCTAGATTTTTTTCCTGGGACTTTTGATGTGTATTTCACTCAATCATGTCTTCCTCCAGGTATTAGATCCCTTGAAACATGTTTTCTATCATTTTTTCAGCCGGTAGGAATTTTTCTAAATTTTGAAGTTTGCCTCCCCATTGAAGTCTATTGCGGTTCGCGAACTTTTTTGCGAACCGAACCTTCCGCAGAACTTCGCGATTCGCGAACCGAAAATCGGAGGTTCGCGACATCACTATTTAACAGATGGAAATAGTGAACTGATTATGTATTTTACAGCCAAGACCATAGTTGGCATTTTCCAAGGTAAAATAAACGTCCATAGACTTTCATTTTACCTTTTACACCTAAAGCAGCTTTTTTGGGTATTGAGATTTGAAGCTCCCCGGAGCTTTTTCAAAGCTGTTTACAGCCGAAGTGAATAGAAAACGCCAACTACAGCGTTTTCAAAGCGTTTTAAAAGCGTTTTACAGCTGACTTGTTGACTTATTTTTAAAGAAAAAAAAAAAAACGGGCATTTTCATGGGAGCTGTAAAATGCTTTGAAAATGCTATGTATTGGCGTTAAGCAAAAGGCAGAGTTTCAGCCTTTTCTACCACAGCGTCTAGTATGAAAGATCACTTAAAGTGCTCAGTAAACAATAAAAATTGCCAGCCCATTAGAAAGTGATTATATTCATGTATTTGGATGCAAATATTTTCTAGTATTTTAATTTATATTTTATGCAGGCATTTAGAAAGTATTATGTATAAATATTTTATAATTACCTGTAGAAATCACCAGATGGCAGGTCCTTCACTGTGTCCTGCAGTAGCAGATTATGGAAGGAACCTAACAAAAGGACCATGTCCACTTTCCAGGACTCGGTTATCTGTAAGAAAGGGAGGAGGTGCTGAGATATTGCCTGGGACATCACTCAACTTCCAGCTTTAATATTAATGGCAACATTTCATTGGAGGTTTGGAGAAGACGAAGATTACTGATTACCCAAATGGAGGGGAAGTGAGTCAGTGTGCCTTATGGTCCAATTAATAAAAATCAGACCAGAGCCACTGTCAGCCCACATTGCAATCACTGCACCTGGCCTCACCCCCTGCTAACTCCTGTAACCTCCCGGCAATAGCTGTCCCCCCGCGGAGGCCAACGCTAACTCCTGTAACCTCCCGGCAATAGCTGTCCCCTCACGGAGGCCAATACTAACTCCTGTAACCTCCCGGCAATAGCTGTACCCCCGTGGAGGCCAACGCTAACTCCTGTAACCTCCCGGCAATAGCTGTACCCCCGTGGAGGCCAACGCTAACTCCTGTAACCTCCCGGCAATAGCTGTACCCCCGTGGAGGCCAACGCTAACTCCTGTAACCTCCCGGCAATAGCTGTACCCCCGTGGAGGCCAATGCTAACTCCTGTAACCTCCCGGCAATAGCTGTACCCCCGCGAAGGCCAACGCTAACTCCTGTAACCTCCCAGCAATAGCTGTCCCCCCCGCGGAGGCCAACGCTAACTCCTGTAACCTCCCGGCAAAAGCTGTACCCCCGTGGAGGCCAACGCTAACTCCTGTAACCTCCCGGCAATAGCTGTCCCCCCGTGGAGGCCAACGCTAACTCCTGTAACCTCCCGGCAATAGCTGTCCCCCCGTGGAGGCCAACGCTAACTCCTGTAACCTCCCGGCAATAGCTGTACCCCCGTGGAGGCCAATGCTAACTCCTGTAACCTCCCGGCAATAGCTGTCCCCCCCGCGGAGGCCAACGCTAACTCCTGTAACCTCCCTTCAATAGCTGTCACCCCGTGGAGGCCAATGCTAACTCCTGTAACCTTGGCATCACTGTTTTTACAGCATTGTTGGGACCATGCCCTTCCCCCTCCCAAGTCTGCCTCTGGCCAATTGCCAATGCTGCTGTGCTCCTCCAGCACAGTTACCATGCCACCAGATTATTGTGCTAACCTAACCTCTACCTTTAGTGTAGCTAGTGTGTGTGTGTGTGTGTGTGGGGGGGGGGGGGGGGGGTAAAGCAGTTGGGAGCACTGGGGGTAAGGGTTAATGGGGGTTACTGTGGCTGGGGGGCAGTTGGGATTAGTGTAGGTGGGCAGTGTAGGTGGACAGCTTGAGGGAAAGCTGCATAGGAAGCCCCTGCACCATGGATGCCCCAGGTTTAATATTTTTTTTACCTAGTTTTTGTCCTCTAAACCGAGGTGCATCTTATGGTCTGAAAAATATTGTAGATATAAGAAAAAGCAAGAATAAATATGACTCTTTACTTGTTTACTTCATTTTTTTCTTACCTCCTCCAAATCCAAAACTTTTTATTCACTAGGAGTTATTTAACCACTTACCTCAAATGGATTTTCTCCTTAAAAAACAGCAATTTTCACCTGTCAGTGCTCCTTCCATTAATTTGCCTATAACTTTATTACTACTTATCACAACAACACAATCTATATCTACTTTTTTGCCACCAATTGGGCTTTCTTTTGAGGAGTACTTTTTGCTAAGAATTATTTTATTCTAAATGTGTTTTAACAGGAGAAATAAGGGGACAAAAAATGAAAAAATTAATTACTGTACATACTTTACTAAAAGTAGACCTCGTGTATAAGTCGACCCCAATATTTGACCCTCTTAAGCTGGAATTTTTTAAAGAGTCAAGTATAAGTCTATCCAGCAAAGTTAATGGCTGCACTTGGGCACCAGGAGGGGTTAATGGCTGCACTGAATATAGTATTGCATCCATCACCCCCTCCAGGCTCCCAAGTGCAGCCATAAACTCCTCCTCCAGGCCCCTGCACCCCCCTGCTCCCCTTATCATTGTGTCCATACCATATCTGTTTCCCCTTTTCAAGCAGTCTTGAACTTGAGTCAGAATGTTCTCTCTACTCTAAAAGATACACAACAGCATAATAACCTTACAACAAATAAAAACATTTATTGGTACAGCTGATACAAATCTTACAATAAATCTGCACTGTTTCTACTTCCTGATTCATGGAAGCAGACATATTGTTAACCTACTTTGCTTTCAAATGTGCTGCTTGTCTGCCATCTCTGCCATGGCAGTCAGGTGACATGGGAAAGATCAAATTACAACTTGTGAAAAGACACAAATGAGGGGTAATTAAACAGGCTAAACTCTCTAAATACATTCAGGGTGCATTTCACTATGTTTTCATTCTGTCTTGTGTAAGAGAGTTTAGGTCCACTTTCAGCATGGCCAACCCCCCTGCTCCACCCCCCCATTGTAGCCAGTATTGTGAATTAAACATCCCCCTCGCCCTCCCCTGCAGTGTGGCCAGTGTTGTTTAATTAACCCCCTCCATAGTGGGCAGCATTGTTAACTATCCCCCTCTATTGTGGACAGTGTGGCCAGCGTAAAATGTCACCTGCAGCACCGCACCCCTCCCCCGGCCACCGTACCTGTGTAATTATATGCATAATGAGACGCTGCTGGTGTAATGAGAGATCTGGAAGCCTCCATTCATGAATTTAGCGCTGAGCACAGGTTGCTGCCACTCACTCTCACGCTGGTCTGTTAGCGTAGCTCCGGCTCATGTGACTTCAGGAGCCGGAGCTTCGCTAACACAGGCAGACTAGTGTAAGAGAGACAGGTGCTGCGTTAGAAATCATGGATGGAGGCTTCCGGATCTGTCATTACACCAGCAGCGGGTCATTATGCATATAATTACACAGGTACACTCTCTGCTGCAGCTCGCAGTGGGGAAGGGGGGAGGAGGGGGAGGTGCTGCAGGTGATGTTTTACGCAGGGCACAATGGAGGGGGGACTGTTGAACAACACTGCACTGCAGTAGGGGGGAGAGAGAGTGGCAGCCCCCCTATTGGGTGAGTCCAACACTAAGAGTCCACAGCACCACGTCAGTAATATATAGCTCTTTTATTGTTTAAGAAGGCAAAGAGATAGCCATAACAGCGACAGACGCTGTTTCGGACAAGGTAAGGACCTTGTCCGAAACAGCGTCTGTCGCTGTTATGGCTATCTCTTTGCCTTCTTAAACAATAAAAGAGCTATATATGACTGACATGGTGCTGTGGACTCTTCGTGTTGGACGTTGCGTGACCCACTGAGGGCTATTGGGTCTATCCACTTTAGCACACGTCTGTCCCCATTTGGGTGCTGGTCCATCCAGTTTCTACCCCTATAGGGTGAGAACTTTAGGACTGACCCGAGTATAAGACGACCCCCCAACTTTTATACTTTAAGTAAGTCATAAATATCTCGACTTATAGTCGAGTATATATGGTATTTCTCAGTTTTCGGCCATTATAGTTTTAAAATAATACATACTACTGTAATTAAAAACCACACATTCTATTTGCCCATTTGTCCCGGTTATTGCGACATTTGACATTTTTTGTGAGTACATTGTATGGTGCCGATATTTTATTTGGAAATAAAGGTGCATTTTTTCAGTTTGTATTTTTTTTTTTTTTTTGGTAACTATTGGGGAGTGTGGGAGGTAAGGGGTTATTGCAAATGTAAAAAAAAAATGTCTTTTAATGAAAAAAAAAGGGTGTACATGTAATTTTACTATTTGGCCACTAGATGTCCGCACACATAACGTACCCATGCTTAGTATTACTACTCAAAGAGGAAGTAATGCAAGAATGTGTAAGTATCGATTTTAATGAATAGTGGCGCCATCTAAGAGATGGCTGCGGTCATGCACACGGAGACTTAGATCAATGAGTGGGAACTCCTGGCTAACGATTGTCGGTGTTAATGATCGCGGGAGCGTGCACGGGGAGGGGAGGGGGGGGGCTGAGGGTATATGCTGTATGTGGGGTGGAGTGGGAAGGGATGTAGTATCCAGAAGATACTCGTCCCGGGGGAGAGGAAATGCTTACAATATTGAACAGATTTTAAGGACACTGTGAAGCAGCTCACACAATTTTGCCCAGGTAATTTTCACATCAAAAAATTACATTTTCAATGAAAAAAAATTTTTTTGAAAATTTGCAAAAATGTAAACATTGTCATAGACCGCATGGGCCAGTCTTTGATCGGGTCAATCGCTCAGAGTCAGAAACTCGGTCTCACTGTCGCTTTGCGCATAGATGCCCATATGTGGATTCGCAATCTATGAGCCGACTAGCCGAGAGGAGCGTCCTGACTCTAAAGGATTCACCACACACGTACAATTCAAATACTTGCCACCACATGTCAGTCAGCACATGACTGTAAATATATTAGCACACTGCGAACACTGTAAGTTAACCCTTAGCTGTACGCAGGGATCGGCGCCAGATCTGTTTATCTGTGCCAGATTCAAGAATACTAAAGTTGAAGAGAAATCGAGAGCCCAATATGGTGTAGTATGTCAAAATTGATTGGATAAATGAAACAGTGAGATGGTAAGACTCACAACACGGGTTACCACCTAGGTAACCACTCATTAGGCAGGTGAGGAGATTAGACCTGTCCTCACTCAGGATTAAGAAGTCGCCCTCTGTAGATAGGAAGAAAGGGGGTAGATCACCCCTCCACCTGGGGTGGACTCAAATATATTGGTAGGTGAACAGGGGGCGCCAGAAGGATAAAAGTACATAAATTTTTTTTAAAAATTGCTGGGAGGAAGTGGTGGACTCGCCTCCGTTAAAGCAGACACCAAGGACTGTAAATATATAGATATACACATTTATTGAAAATACCCCAAAGATGCAATGCGTTTCGCGGGCACAGCCCACTTCTTCAGGCAATAAGCAGGGGATAAACAACAGCAATTCAGTTATAGCAAGCAGAGCACCTCTGTCTGTCTGTGTGTAGACAGAGGTGCTCTGCTTGCTATAACTGAATTGCTGTTGTTTATCCCCTGCTTATTGCCTGAAGAAGTGGGCTGTGCCCGCGAAACGCGTTGCAACTTTGGGGTATTTTCAATAAATGTGTATATCTATATATTTACAGTCCTTGGTGTCTGCTTTAACGGAGGCGAGTCCACCACTTCCTCCCAGCAATTTTTTTAAAAAAATTATGTACTTTTATCCTTCTGGCGCCTCTGTTCACCTACCAATAGATTCAAGCATACGGTTATAAATACAAAATACTCTAGAACACAAGGTAACTGTTTCGGAGGAGTAAGTACTACTGTGTATGTTCAGGAACAGGTCATAACCGTTTTAATAACAAAATTGCATTACACACATTTACATACACTAATTAACATATAAACACAAAGCTTAAAATAAAAGGGAATAATTGCGAAAGGTTTACTTAGCCGAAATACAGTCTGTGTGGGAATATTTCCTTCTGAGAAAAGAAATGCAAAGTCCTTGGGTTCAGAATCCTAGGCCTTTAGGTATATTTTGTAATCCAAGCAGATGTTACAGTTCCAAGATGGCTGCTAACCTCATGGTCCTCTGGTTAGCAGCAGCAGGCTCTCGTGAAGATGGGATTTGGAGGACTGAAGTCCGCCTGCTGGCAATGTGCTTTTGATGAAGCTGGTTTGGGGGTGTGGCAAGCCTGCCCCCTCTGAATTACCCACCAATGACAGTCCACCTCCTCCTAGGAGGATTTTTAGCTTAAATTGTAAAACACTGTAACTCATAAACTATACAGGTCATATTTAGGTGGATAACAGATTCATAATTGTCAGAAAATACTGATTATTATGACATCTTGCATGAGTGTGTTAGGCTGTCCTGCCCCCGAGAAGGGTCGTACACCAATAACCGGACGGGTTATGGTTATGATTTTTATATCAGCTGGCGGGGCAGATTTTAACGAACAAGACTATATTAATTTCATAGCTGTGCTATACACGGTTTTCATTTAACAGACCAAAATCAAAAAACATATGCATTTAAATCTATTCCTAATCGGAGTCACTTCGGCTGGACTCCCGCTGGGAAAACTGGCCTTAGCCTTTCCTGTGATGAAAGGAACTTTTGGTGCTCAATTAGCATCTGAGTGTGACCAGCTAGAACAACCTTTGACATATTATATCAGGCTAGGGTTTCACATCCCTTGGCTAATTAACAAGTCACTGGCCAGGAGAGGGACTCTAATTCAGTGTGGGTGATGGGTTTGCTTTCACTCAGAAGAGAAGGAAAAGACATCTGTTGTACGTTTAAACACAAAGTGACATTCTGCTCTGCTGTGCGGAACGATACAGAATCGCTAATCGTCTCGACGTCCATATCATTCATGACAAACATCTTTATTTTGAATGCTGTATTTTAATGTTGTCAAGCCTGCCTATGCTGTGTGTGACTCTATCCTTCAGACGCCCCTCCCTCCCTCCTACACACAGAGGATGAAGATGAGATGAGACTACATGTAGTGATGAGCTGTGTGTGACTCTATTCTGCAGACCCCCCTCCCCTCCCTCCTACACACAGAGGATGGAGATGAGATGAGACTACATGTAGTGATGAGCTGTGTGTGACTCTATTCTGCAGCCCTCCCCCCTCCTACACACAGAGGATGGAGATGAGATGAGACTACATGTAGTGATGAGCTCTGTGTGACTCTATTCTGCAGACCCCTCTCCCTCCCTCCTACACACAGAGGATGGAGATGAGGCTACATGTAATGATGAGCTGTGTGTGACTCTATTCTGCAGACCCCCCTCCCTCCCTCCTACACACAGAGGATGGAGAGGAGATGAGACTACATGTAGTGATGAGCTGTGTGTGACTCTATTCTGCAGACCCCCCTCCCTCCCTCCTACACACAGAGGATGGAGATGAGATGAGGCTACATGTAGTGATGAGCTGTGTGTGACTCTATTCTGCAGACCCCCCTCCCTCCCTCCTACACACAGAGGATGGAGATGAGATAAGGCTACATGTAATGATGAGCTGTGTGTGACTCTATTCTGCAGACCCCCCTCCCTCCCTCCTACACACAGAGGATGGAGATGAGATAAGGCTACATGTAGTAATGAGCTGTGTGTGACTCTATTCTGCAGACCCCCCTCCCTCCCTCCTACACACAGAGGATGGAGATGAGATGAGACTACATGTAGTGATGAGCTGTGTGTGACTCTATTCTGCAGACCTCCCACCCTCCCTCCTACACACAGAGGACGGAGAAGAGATGAGGCTACATGTAGTGATGGGCTGTGTGTGACTCTATTCTGCAGACCCCCATCCCTCCTACACACAGAGGATGGAGATGAGATGAGGCTACATGTAGTGATGGGCTGTGTGTGACTCTATTCTGCAGACCCCCCTCCCTCCTACACACAGAGGATGGAGATGAGATGAGGCTACATGTAGTGATGAGCTGTGTGTGACTCTATTCTGCAGACCCCCCCCCCCCTCCCTCCTACACACAGAGGATGGAGATGAGATGAGACTACATGTAGTGATGAGCTGCGTGTGACTCTATTCTGCAGACCCCTCCCTCCCTCCTACACACAGAGGATGGAGATGAGATGAGGCTACATGTAGTGATGAGCTGTGTGTGACTATTCTGCAGACCCCCCTCCCTCCCCCTACACACAGAGGATGGAGATAAGATGAGACTACATGTAGTGATGAGCTGTGTGTGACTCTATACTGCAGACCCCCCTCCCTCCTACACACAGAGGATGGAGATGAGATGAGGCTACATGTATTGATGAGCTGTGTATGACTCTATTCTGCAGACCCCCCTCCCTCCTACACACAGAGGATGGAGATGAGATGAGACTACATGTAGTGATGAGCTGTGTGTGACTCTATTCTGCAGACCCCCCCCCCCCCTACACACAGAGGATGGAGATGAGATGAGACTACATGTAGTGATGAGCTGTGTGTGACTCTATTCTGCAGACCTCCCTCCCTCCCTCCTACACACAGAGGATGGAGATGAGATGAGACTACATGTAGTGATGGGCTGTGTGTGACTCTATACTGCAGACCCCCTCCCTCCTACACACAGAGGATGGAGATGAGATGAGACTACATGTAGTGATGAGCTGTGTGTGACTCTATTCTGCAGACCCCCCTCCCTCCCTCCTACACACAGAGGATGGAGATGAGATGAGGCTACATATAGTGATGAGCTGCGTGTGACTCTATTCTGCAGACCCCCCTCCCTCCCTCCTACACACAGAGGATGGAGATGAGATGAGGCTACATGTAGTGATGAGCTGTGTGTGACTCTATTCTGCAGACCCCCCTCCCTCCTACACACAGAGGATGGAGATGAGATGACACTACATGTAGTGATGGGCTGTGTGTGACTCTATTCTGCAGACCCCCCCCCCCCTCCTACACACAGAGGATGGAGATGAGATGAGACTACATGTAGTGATGGGCTGTGTGTGACTCTATACTGCAGACCCCCTCCCTCCTACACACAGAGGATGGAGATGAGATAAGACTACATGTAGTGATGAGCTGTGTGTGACTCTATTCTGCAGACCTCCCTCCCTCCCTCCTACACACAGAGGATGGAGATGAGATGAGACTACATGTAGTGATGAGCTGTGTGTGACTCTATTCTGCAGACCCCCTCCCTCCTACACACAGAGGATGGAGATGAGATGAGACTACATGTAGTGATGAGCTGTGTGTGACTCTATTCTGCAGACCCCCTCCCCCTCCCTCCTACACACAGAGGATGGAGATGAGATGAGACTACATGTAGTGATGAGCTGTGTGTGACTCTATTCTGCAGACCCCCCCCCCCTCCTACGCACAGAGGATGGAGATGAGATGAGACTACATGTAGTGATGAGCTGTGTGTGACTCTATTCTGCAGACCCCTCCCTCCCTCCTACACACAGAGGATGGAGATGAGATGAGGCTACATGTAGTGATGAGCTGTGTGTTACTATTCTGCAGACCCCCCTCCCTCCCCCTACACACAGAGGATGGGGATGAGATGAGACTACATGTAGTGATGAGCTGTGTGTGACTCTATACTGCAGACCCCCCTCCCTCCTACACACAGAGGATGGAGATGAGATGAGACTACATGTAGTGATGAGCTGTGTGTGACTCTATTCTGCAGACCCCCCCCCCCTACACACAGAGGATGGAGATGAGATGAGACTACATGTAGTGATGAGCTGTGTGTGACTCTATTCTGCAGACCCCCCTCCCTCCCTCCTACACACAGAGGATGGAGATGAGATGAGGCTACATATAGTGATGAGCTGCGTGTGACTCTATTCTGCAGACCCCCCTCCCTCCCTCCTACACACAGAGGATGGAGATGAGATGACACTACATGTAGTGATGGGCTGTGTGTGACTCTATTCTGCAGACCCCCCCCCCCCCTCCTACACACAGAGGATGGAGATGAGATGAGACTACATGTAGTGATGGGCTGTGTGTGACTCTATACTGCAGACCCCCTCCCTTCTACACACAGAGGATGGAGATGAGATAAGACTACATGTAATGATGAGCTGTGTGTGACTCTATTCTGCAGACCTCCCTCCCTCCCTCCTACACACAGAGGATGGAGATGAGATGAGACTACATGTAGTGATGAGCTGTGTGTGACTCTATTCTGCAGACCTCCTCCCTCCTACACACAGAGGATGGAGATGAGATGAGACTGCATGTAGTGATGAGCTGTGTGTGACTCTATTCTGCAGGCCGTCTTGATCCCACCTACACACAGAGGATGGAGATGAGATGAGACTACATGTAGTGATGAGCTGTGTGTGACTCTATTCTGCAGACCCCTCCCTTCCTCCTACACACAGGGGATGGAGATGAGATGAGACTATATGTAGTGATGAGCTGTGTGTGACTCTATTCTGCAGACCTCCCTCCCTCCTACACACAGAGGATGGAGATGAGATGAGACTACATGTAGTGATGGGCTGTGTGTGACTCTATACTGCAGACCCCCTCCCTCCTACACACAGAGGATGGAGATGAGATGAGACTACATGTAGTGATGAGCTGTGTGTGACTTTATTCTGCAGACCCCCCTCCCTCCCTCCTACACACAGAGGATGGAGATGAGATGAGGCTACATATAGTGATGAGCTGTGTGTGACTCTATTCTGCAGACCCCCCTCCCTCCCTCCTACGCACAGAGGATGGAGATGAGATGACACTACATGTAGTGATGGGCTGTGTGTTACTCTATTCTGCAGACCCCCCCCCCTCCTACACACAGAGGATGGAGATGAGATGAGACTACATGTAGTGATGAGCTGTGTGTGACTCTATTCTGCAGACCCCCCCCCTACACACAGAGGATGGAGATGAGATGAGACTACATGTAGTGATGAGCTGTGTGTGACTCTATTCTGCAGACCCCCCTCCCTCCCTCCTACACACAGAGGATGGAGATGAGATGAGGCTACATATAGTGATGAGCTGCGTGTGACTCTATTCTGCAGACCCCCCTCCCTCTCCTACACACAGAGGATGGAGATGAGATGACACTACATGTAGTGATGGGCTGTGTGTGACTCTATTCTGCAGACCCCCCCCCCCTCCTACACACAGAGGATGGAGATGAGATGAGACTACATGTAGTGATGGGCTGTGTGTGACTCTATACTGCAGACCCCCTCCCTCCTACACACAGAGGATGGAGATGAGATAAGACTACATGTAGTGATGAGCTGTGTGTGACTCTATTCTGCAGACCTCCCTCCCTCCCTCCTACACACAGAGGATGGAGATGAGATGAGACTACATGTAGTGATGAGCTGTGTGTGACTCTATTCTGCAGACCCCCTCCCTCCTACACACAGAGGATGGAGATGAGATGAGACTACATGTAGTGATGAGCTGTGTGTGACTCTATTCTGCAGACCCCCTCCCCCTCCCTCCTACACACAGAGGATGGAGATGAGATGAGACTACATGTAGTGATGAGCTGTGTGTGACTCTATTCTGCAGACCCCCCCCCCCCTCCTACGCACAGAGGATGGAGATGAGATGAGACTACATGTAGTGATGAGCTGTGTGTGACTCTATTCTGCAGACCCCTCCCTCCCTCCTACACACAGAGGATGGAGATGAGATGAGGCTACATGTAGTGATGAGCTGTGTGTTACTATTCTGCAGACCCCCCTCCCTCCCCCTACACACAGAGGATGGGGATGAGATGAGACTACATGTAGTGATGAGCTGTGTGTGACTCTATACTGCAGACCCCCCTCCCTCCTACACACAGAGGATGGAGATGAGATGAGACTACATGTAGTGATGAGCTGTGTGTGACTCTATTCTGCAGACCCCCCCCCCTACACACAGAGGATGGAGATGAGATGAGACTACATGTAGTGATGAGCTGTGTGTGACTCTATTCTGCAGACCCCCCTCCCTCCCTCCTACACACAGAGGATGGAGATGAGATGAGGCTACATATAGTGATGAGCTGCGTGTGACTCTATTCTGCAGACCCCCCTCCCTCCCTCCTACACACAGAGGATGGAGATGAGATGACACTACATGTAGTGATGGGCTGTGTGTGACTCTATTCTGCAGACCCCCCCCCCCCCTCCTACACACAGAGGATGGAGATGAGATGAGACTACATGTAGTGATGGGCTGTGTGTGACTCTATACTGCAGACCCCCTCCCTTCTACACACAGAGGATGGAGATGAGATAAGACTACATGTAATGATGAGCTGTGTGTGACTCTATTCTGCAGACCTCCCTCCCTCCCTCCTACACACAGAGGATGGAGATGAGATGAGACTACATGTAGTGATGAGCTGTGTGTGACTCTATTCTGCAGACCTCCTCCCTCCTACACACAGAGGATGGAGATGAGATGAGACTGCATGTAGTGATGAGCTGTGTGTGACTCTATTCTGCAGGCCGTCTTGATCCCACCTACACACAGAGGATGGAGATGAGATGAGACTACATGTAGTGATGAGCTGTGTGTGACTCTATTCTGCAGACCCCTCCCTTCCTCCTACACACAGGGGATGGAGATGAGATGAGACTATATGTAGTGATGAGCTGTGTGTGACTCTATTCTGCAGACCTCCCTCCCTCCTACACACAGAGGATGGAGATGAGATGAGACTACATGTAGTGATGGGCTGTGTGTGACTCTATACTGCAGACCCCCTCCCTCCTACACACAGAGGATGGAGATGAGATGAGACTACATGTAGTGATGAGCTGTGTGTGACTTTATTCTGCAGACCCCCCTCCCTCCCTCCTACACACAGAGGATGGAGATGAGATGAGGCTACATATAGTGATGAGCTGTGTGTGACTCTATTCTGCAGACCCCCCTCCCTCCCTCCTACGCACAGAGGATGGAGATGAGATGACACTACATGTAGTGATGGGCTGTGTGTTACTCTATTCTGCAGATTCCCCCCCCCTCCTACACACAGAGGATGGAGATGAGATGAGACTACATGTAGTGATGAGCTGTGTGTGACTCTATTCTGCAGACCCCCCCCCCTACACACAGAGGATGGAGATGAGATGAGACTACATGTAGTGATGAGCTGTGTGTGACTCTATTCTGCAGACCCCCCTCCCTCCCTCCTACACACAGAGGATGGAGATGAGATGAGGCTACATATAGTGATGAGCTGCGTGTGACTCTATTCTGCAGACCCCCCTCCCTCCCTCCTACACACAGAGGATGGAGATGAGATGAGGCTACATGTAGTGATGAGCTGTGTGTGACTATTCTGCAGACCCCCCTCCCTCCCCCTACACACAGAGGATGGAGATTAGATGAGACTACATGTAGTGATGAGCTGTGTGTGACTCTATACTGCAGACCCCCCTCCCTCCTACACACAGAGGATGGAGATGAGATGAGGCTACATGTATTGATGAGCTGTGTATGACTCTATTCTGCAGACCCCCCTCCCTCCTACACACAGAGGATGGAGATGAGATGAGGCTACATGTAGTGATGGGCTGTGTGTGACTCTATTCTGCAGACCCCCCTCCCTCCTACACACAGAGGATGGAGATGAGATGAGGCTACATGTAGTGATGAGCTGTGTGTGACTCTATTCTGCAGACCCCCCCCCCCCTCCCTCCTACACACAGAGGATGGAGATGAGATGAGACTACATGTAGTGATGAGCTGCGTGTGACTCTATTCTGCAGACCCCTCCCTCCCTCCTACACACAGAGGATGGAGATGAGATGAGGCTACATGTAGTGATGAGCTGTGTGTGACTATTCTGCAGACCCCCCTCCCTCCTACACACAGAGGATGGAGATGAGATGAGACTACATGTAGTGATGAGCTGTGTGTGTCTCTATTCTGCAGACCCCCCTCCCTCCCTTCTACACACAGAGGATGGAGATGAGATGAGGCTACATGTAGTGATGAGCTGTGTGTGACTCTATTCTGCAGACCCCCCCCCCCCCCCCCTTACACACAGAGGATGGAGATGAGATGAGACTACATGTAGTGATGAGCTGTGTGTGACTCTATTCTGCAGACCTCCCTCCCTCCCTCCTACACACAGAGGATGGAGATGAGATGAGACTACATGTAGTGATGGGCTGTGTGTGACTCTATACTGCAGACCCCCTCCCTCCTACACACAGAGGATGGAGATGAGATGAGACTACATGTAGTGATGAGCTATGTGTGACTCTATTCTGCAGACCCCCCTCCCTCCCTCCTACACACAGAGGATGGAGATGAGATGAGGCTACATATAGTGATGAGCTGCGTGTGACTCTATTCTGCAGACCCCCCTCCCTCCCTCCTACACACAGAGGATGGAGATGAGATGACACTACATGTAGTGATGGGCTGTGTGTGACTCTATTCTGCAGACCCCCCCCCCCCCTCCTACACACAGAGGATGGAGATGAGATGAGACTACATGTAGTGATGGGCTGTGTGTGACTCTATACTGCAGACCCCCCTCCCTCCTACACACAGAGGATGGAGATGAGATAAGACTACATGTAGTGATGAGCTGTGTGTGACTCTATTCTGCAGACCCCCTCCCCCTCCCTCCTACACACAGAGGATGGAGATGAGATGAGACTACATGTAGTGATGAGCTGTGTGTGACTCTATTCTGCAGACCCCCCCCCCCCTCCTACGCACAGAGGATGGAGATGAGATGAGACTACATGTAGTGATGAGCTGTGTGTGACTCTATTCTGCAGACCCCTCCCTCCCTCCTACACACAGAGGATGGAGATGAGATGAGGCTACATGTAGTGATGAGCTGTGTGTGACTATTCTGCAGACCCCCCTCCCTCCCCCTACACACAGAGGATGGGGATGAGATGAGACTACATGTAGTGATGAGCTGTGTGTGACTCTATACTGCAGACCCCCCTCCCTCCTACACACAGAGGATGGAGATGACATGAGACTACATGTAGTGATGAGCTGTGTGTGACTCTATTCTGCAGACCCCCCTCCCTCCCTCCTACACACAGAGGATGGAGATGAGATGAGGCTACATATAGTGATGAGCTGCGTGTGACTCTATTCTGCAGACCCCCCTCCCTCCCTCCTACACACAGAGGATGGAGATGAGATGACACTACATGTAGTGATGGGCTGTGTGTGACTCTATTCTGCAGACCCCCCCCCCCCCTCCTACACACAGAGGATGGAGATGAGATGAGACTACATGTAGTGATGAGCTGTGTGTGACTCTATTCTGCAGACCTCCTCCCTCCTACACACAGAGGATGGAGATGAGATGAGACTGCATGTAGTGATGAGCTGTGTGTGACTCTATTCTGCAGACCCCCTCCCTCCCTCCTACACACAGAGGATGGAGATGAGATGAGACTGCATGTAGTGATGAGCTGTGTGTGACTCTATTCTGCAGACCTCCCTCCCTCCCTCCTACACACAGAGGATGGAGATGAGATGAGACTACATGTAGTGATGGGCTGTGTGTGACTCTATACTGCAGACCCCCTCCCTCCTACACACAGAGGATGGAGATGAGATAAGACTACATGTAATGATGAGCTGTGTGTGACTCTATTCTGCAGACCTCCCTCCCTCCCTCCTACACACAGAGGATGGAGATGAGATGAGACTACATGTAGTGATGAGCTGTGTGTGACTCTATTCTGCAGACCTCCTCCCTCCTACACACAGAGGATGGAGATGAGATGAGACTGCATGTAGTGATGAGCTGTGTGTGACTCTATTCTGCAGGCCGTCTTGATCCCACCTACACACAGAGGATGGAGATGAGATGAGACTACATGTAGTGATGAGCTGTGTGTGACTCTATTCTGCAGACCTCCCTCCCTCCTACACACAGAGGATGGAGATGAGATGAGACTACATGTAGTGATGGGCTGTGTGTGACTCTATACTGCAGACCCCCTCCCTCCTACACACAGAGGATGGCGATGAGATGAGACTACATGTAGTGATGAGCTGTGTGTGACTTTATTCTGCAGACCCCCCTCCCTCCCTCCTACACACAGAGGATGGAGATGAGATGAGGCTACATATAGTGATGAGCTGTGTGTGACTCTATTCTGCAGACCCCCCTCCCTCCCTCCTACGCACAGAGGATGGAGATGAGATGACACTACATGTAGTGATGGGCTGTGTGTTACTCTATTCTGCAGACCCCCCCCCCCCCCCTCCTACACACAGAGGATGGAGATGAGATGAGACTACATGTAGTGATGAGCTGTGTGTGACTCTATTCTGCAGACCCCCCCCCCCCTACACACAGAAGATGGAGATGAGATGAGACTACATGTAGTGATGAGCTGTGTGTGACTCTATTCTGCAGACCCCCCTCCCTCCCTTCTACACACAGAGGATGGAGATGAGATGAGGCTACATATAGTGATGAGCTGCGTGTGACTCTATTCTGCAGACCCCCCTCCCTCCCTCCTACACACAGAGGATGGAGATGAGATGAGGCTACATGTAGTGATGAGCTGTGTGTGACTATTCTGCAGACCCCCCTCCCTCCCCCTACACACAGAGGATGGAGATAAGATGAGACTACATGTAGTGATGAGCTGTGTGTGACTCTATACTGCAGACCCCCCTCCCTCCTACACACAGAGGATGGAGATGAGATTAGGCTACATGTATTGATGAGCTGTGTATGACTCTATTCTGCAGACCCCCCTCCCTCCTACACACAGAGGATGGAGATGAGATGAGGCTACATGTAGTGATGGGCTGTGTGTGACTCTATTCTGCAGACCCCCCTCCCTCCTACACACAGAGGATGGAGATGAGATGAGGCTACATGTAGTGATGAGCTGTGTGTGACTCTATTCTGCAGACCCCCCCCCCCCCTCCCTCCTACACACAGAGGATGGAGATGAGATGAGACTACATGTAGTGATGAGCTGCGTGTGACTCTATTCTGCAGACCCCTCCCTCCCTCCTACACACAGAGGATGGAGATGAGATGAGGCTACATGTAGTGATGAGCTGTGTGTGACTATTCTGCAGACCCCCCTCCCTCCCCCTACACACAGAGGATGGAGATAAGATGAGACTACATGTAGTGATGAGCTGTGTGTGACTCTATACTGCAGACCCCCCTCCCTCCTACACACAGAGGATGGAGATGAGATGAGGCTACATGTATTGATGAGCTGTGTATGACTCTATTCTGCAGACCCCCCTCCCTCCTACACACAGAGGATGGAGATGAGATGAGACTACATGTAGTGATGAGCTGTGTGTGACTCTATTCTGCAGACCCCCCCCCCCCCCTACAATCAGAGGATGGAGATGAGATGAGACTACATGTAGTGATGAGCTGTGTGTGACTCTATTCTGCAGACCTCCCTCCCTCCCTCCTACACACAGAGGATGGAGATGAGATGAGACTACATGTAGTGATGGGCTGTGTGTGACTCTATACTGCAGACCCCCTCCCTCCTACACACAGAGGATGGAGATGAGATGAGACTACATGTAGTGATGAGCTGTGTGTGACTCTATTCTGCAGACCCCCTCCCTCCCTCCTACACACAGAGGATGGAGATGAGATGAGGCTACATATAGTGATGAGCTGCGTGTGACTCTATTCTGCAGACCCCCCTCCCTCCCTCCTACACACAGAGGATGGAGATGAGATGACACTACATGTAGTGATGGGCTGTGTGTGACTCTATTCTGCAGACCCCCCCCCCCCCCCTCCTAAACACAGAGGATGGAGATGAGATGAGACTACATGTAGTGATGGGCTGTGTGTGACTCTATACTGCAGACCCCCTCCCTCCTACACACAGAGGATGGAGATGAGATAAGACTACATGTAGTGATGAGCTGTGTGTGACTCTATTCTGCAGACCTCCCTCCCTCCCTCCTACACACAGAGGATGGAGATGAGATGAGACTACATGTAGTGATGAGCTGTGTGTGACTCTATTCTGCAGACCCCCTCCCTCCTACACACAGAGGATGGAGATGAGATGAGACTACATGTAGTGATGAGCTGTGTGTGACTCTATTCTGCAGACCCCCTCCCCCTCCCTCCTACACACAGAGGATGGAGATGAGATGAGACTACATGTAGTGATGAGCTGTGTGTGACTCTATTCTGCAGACCCCCCCCCCCCCCCTCCTACGCACAGAGGATGGAGATGAGATGAGACTACATGTAGTGATGAGCTGTGTGTGACTCTATTCTGCAGACCCCTCCCTCCCTCCTACACACAGAGGATGGAGATGAGATGAGGCTACATGTAGTGATGAGCTGTGTGTGACTATTCTGCAGACCCCCCTCCCTCCCCCTACACACAGAGGATGGGGATGAGATGAGACTACATGTAGTGATGAGCTGTGTGTGACTCTATACTGCAGACCCCCCTCCCTCCTACACACAGAGGATGGAGATGAGATGAGACTACATGTAGTGATGAGCTGTGTGTGACTCTATTCTGCAGACCCCCCCCCCCCCCTACACACAGAGGATGGAGATGAGATGAGACTACATGTAGTGATGAGCTGTGTGTGACTCTATTCTGCAGACCCCCCTCCCTCCCTCCTACACACAGAGGATGGAGATGAGATGAGGCTACATATAGTGATGAGCTGCGTGTGACTCTATTCTGCAGACCCCCCTCCCTCCCTCCTACACACAGAGGATGGAGATGAGATGACACTACATGTAGTGATGGGCTGTGTGTGACTCTATTCTGCAGACCCCCCCCCCCTCCTACACACAGAGGATGGAGATGAGATGAGACTACATGTAGTGATGGGCTGTGTGTGACTCTATACTGCAGACCCCCTCCCTCCTACACACAGAGGATGGAGATGAGATAAGACTACATGTAATGATGAGCTGTGTGTGACTCTATTCTGCAGACCTCCCTCCCTCCCTCCTACACACAGAGGATGGAGATGAGATGAGACTACATGTAGTGATGAGCTGTGTGTGACTCTATTCTGCAGACCTCCTCCCTCCTACACACAGAGGATGGAGATGAGATGAGACTGCATGTAGTGATGAGCTGTGTGTGACTCTATTCTGCAGGCCGTCTTGATCCCACCTACACACAGAGGATGGAGATGAGATGAGACTACATGTAGTGATGAGCTGTGTGTGACTCTATTCTGCAGACCCCTCCCTCCCTCCTACACACAGAGGATGGAGATGAGATGAGACTATATGTAGTGATGAGCTGTGTGTGACTCTATTCTGCAGACCTCCCTCCCTCCTACACACAGAGGATGGAGATGAGATGAGACTACATGTAGTGATGGGCTGTGTGTGACTCTATACTGCAGACCCCCTCCCTCCTACACACAGAGGATGGAGATGAGATGAGACTACATGTAGTGATGAGCTGTGTGTGACTTTATTCTGCAGACCCCCCTCCCTCCCTCCTACACACAGAGGATGGAGATGAGATGACACTACATGTAGTGATGGGCTGTGTGTTACCTTATTCTGCAGACCCCCCCCCCCCCTCCTACACACAGAGGATGGAGATGAGATGAGACTACATGTAGTGATGAGCTGTGTGTGACTCTATTCTGCAGACCCCCCCCCCTACACACAGAGGATGGAGATGAGATGAGACTACATGTAGTGATGAGCTGTGTGTGACTCTATTCTGCAGACCCCCCTCCCTCCCTCCTACACACAGAGGATGGAGATGAGATGAGGCTACATATAGTGATGAGCTGCGTGTGACTCTATTCTGCAGACCCCCCTCCCTCCCTCCTACACACAGAGGATGGAGATGAGATGAGACTACATGTAGTGATGGGCTGTGTGTGACTCTATACTGCAGACCCCCTCCCTCCTACACACAGAGGATGGAGATTAGATAAGACTACATGTAGTGATGAGCTGTGTGTGACTCTATTCTGCAGACCTCCCTCCCTCCCTCCTACACACAGAGGATGGAGATGAGATGAGACTACATGTAGTGATGAGCTGTGTGTGACTCTATTCTGCAGACCCCCTCCCTCCTACACACAGAGGATGGAGATGAGGCTACATGTAGTGATGAGCTGTGTGTGACTCTATTCTGCAGACCCCCCCCCCCCCTACACACAGAGGATGGAGATGAGACTACATGTAGTGATGGGCTGTGTGTGACTCTATTCTGCACACTCCCCTCCCTCCCTCCTACACACAGAGGATGGAGATGAGATGAGACTACATGTAGTGATGAGCTGTGTGTGACTCTATTCTGCAGACCCCTCCCTCCCTCCTACACACAGAGGATGGAGATGAGATGAGACTACATGTAGTGATGGGCTGTGTGTGACTCTATTCTGCAGAACCCCATCCCTCCCTCCTACACACAGAGGATGGAGATAAGATGAGGCTACATGTAGTGATGAGCTGTGTGTGACTCTATTCTGCAGACCTCCCTCCCTCCCCCCTACACACAGAGGATGGAGATGAGATGAGACTACATGTAGTGATGAGCTGTGTGTGACTCTATTCTGCAGACCCCCTCCCTCCTACACACAGAGGATGGAGATGAGGCTACAGCGTATATCAAAAAAGGGCGCCTGGAAAAAAGGGCGCGGGGTGTAGCCGAAATTATAAGTTTGAATGCAAAACCGTATTTTTCGTTTAAGAGTTTATAAACGATAATTTAGTGCTAAATACGTTAAATAAACGGAAATGAAATGGCAAAATACCGTCTATAACAGTAAACGAATTCTGAAATGAAACGTCAAATAGCGTCTATAGCAAAAACGATATTTACACTTGTATTAAGCATAGTACTAGAATGGTAGGTTTTACAGGTATTTTACTACAATTACGGTATACCTAATTTTAGGGTCACAGATATCTCTCCTTATCCCTATCCCTCACACCTAGACTCCCCTTTGTGTAAATACACATAATGTAATAAATTGTATATATTACATATATTGTACTATAACTATACCTAACCTTACTCTCATACAGAGCCCTCCCTGTACCTATCCCTAACCCCTAGACCCCCCTGGTGGTGCCTAAACCTAAGACTCCCCTGGTGGTGCCTAAACCTAAAACCCCCCTGTTGGTGCCTAAACCTAAGACTCCCCTGGTGGTGCCTAAACCTAAGACCCCCCTGTTGGTGCCTAAACCTAAGACCCCCCTGGTGGTGCCTAAACCTAAGACCCCCCTGTTGGTGCCTAAACCTAAGACTCCCCTGGTGGTGCCTAAACCTAAGACCCCCCTGTTGGTGCCTAAACCTAAGACTCCCCTGGTGGTGCCTAAACCTAAGACCCCCCTGTTGGTGCCTAAACCTAAGACTCCCCTTCTGGTGCCTAAACCTAAGACCCCCCTGGTGGTGCCTAAACCTAAGACCCCCCTTCTGGTGCCTAAACCTAAGACCCCCCTGGTGGTGCCTAAAACTAACCACCACCCTTGTCATAACCCTCCCTGTACCTATCCCTAACCCCTAGACCCCCTAGTAATGCCTAAACCTAACCATCCCCACTGCACAAAACACGCTAAACACATATAAACATTAATATATTTAATCCTTAAAATACTTCACTCCAAATAACATGAATAAAATAATTTATATATTTGTAATAGAATAACTAGCCTTAAAATCACGTAGAAATCTTAAAATAACAGTAATTTGTAATAGAATAACTAGCCTTAAAATCACGTAGAAATCTTAAAATAACAGTAATATTTAAAGCGATATTTTAGTAACTATAATCAACGCATTAGAAGTGTAAAAACAAAGTTAATACCATAAGCAATATGTAGAATGGATCCAGGAGCACCAATCCCCAAGGTATATGCGTGCCAGGGTCCCACCCCAGTACCAAAGGGGTCAAAGTAGTAGAAATCCAGCAAAGGACCGGCACCACAATCGTGTATAATAGCTCAAATACTTTAATGGAGCATCAAAAGCAACGACAGACTGCTGTTTCGGCCTATCATAGGCCTTTGTCAAGTTGCACAAAGTGATAGAAACATACAATGTACAAAACAAACTTTAAATACACAAAGACACCACCCATGGGGTGTCAATAGACCAATCCTGGACGGGTGACAAAGGCGGACCTGATGGGGAACAGGAACAACACACAACCCACCAATCAGGAGGACATAATTCAAACAGGTACTCACCTGTGGCATAATAGCGGAAAACCGCCGCTCTAATGACCCCAGACGCGCCGCCATAGATGCTCAATAGCGCCAGTATACAATACGGCGCAGGCGGATGTGACGTCACCGTCACATGACCTGTTACAGCCCAATCATTGCATCCGGCCGCCGTCCAATGGGGACACAGAGCGGCTCCAACGCAATGACAGTGGGTGGGGCGGCTAAGTCGCGTAGCCATAGCTACGCATGTAAATAAACATAGAAGTACAATGCCGCATAATACTTACACCACACTGTCAGTGGAGAAGGTAAGCCGCTGCCACAGACGTCACCCGACCAGGAAGATCTGAAATAAAAACAAGATAAAAACAACATTAAGCACAAGAACTATATCACATCTAAGTAAATATAACATCAGAGGAATAAATGGCCAATAATTATTAAATACAAAACGAGAAATCTATTTCCCTATTTAAGCCTGCCCTATCCATGGCCCCTAATCTTTTGATCCACCCTGCCTCCCTACGCAGTAATTCCTTCACCCGATCACCCCCTCTCCAATCTCTAGGTACCCCATCGATAGCCATAACCTTAAGTTGAGCTACACTGTGATGGCACATAGTAAAGTGATCCGAAACTGCCTGTCCCGCAGTATAATTTCTGATGGCAGTTTTATGTGATGAAATGCGACTTTTGAGAGTTTGTGTGGTCATCCCTACATAGATGTAACTACAGGGACACTTAATTAAATACACCACATAGGTGGAATCGCAAGTAAATCTCCCCCGAATATGAAAAGTGGCACCAGACATAGGATGGTGAAAAATGTCTCCACGCATGACGTTACCACACATGTGGCACGACATGCAAGGAAACATGCCACTCTTACCCATAGGAGCCTGCGGTTTGTGATTCGCACGAATGCGCAACTTGTCTCTGACAGTTGGAGCCCGACGAAAGGACATAAGGGGCGGGTATCGAAATTCAGGGACTCTAGGTAAACCATCCCGCAGAATATACCAGTGGCGACGCAAAGTTCTAGCTATCAAATCGCTACAAGTATTGTATGTGGACACAAACGGTATACGGTTGGCATGTCGGTGTCTGGACCGCCGAATTGGCGCATCCAGCTTCAGACTATCAGCCGGATAGCCCCTCAAACGAAACTTGTGTGCCAACTCCGCCTTACGTGACTCACAAACCTCAGGCTCACTGACAATTCTGTCAACCCTTACAAATTGACTGCGGGGGATACTACTTTTAATACGATCAGGGTGGAAACTGCGGTAATGTAACGTAGAATTCCTATCAGTTGGTTTGGTAAACAAATCAGTGGAAATACCTCCCCCCTTACGAAACACCCTAACATCAAGGAAAGATACAGAGTCTCTATCGCAACAAGCTCCATCCTCTGTGTGTAACTTTAGCCATATATGAATCTATGAGAGCATGACTAGGTGGCCTAAAAGCACTAGAGTTCCTTAAACCCGAATCCTTAAGACGCAAACAAGAGTCCACATCCTGATCCTGTTGTAATGAAGTACCTGTGGATGGGATGTTACTAAAAAAGTTCTTAAGCTTAACAGAACGAAAAAAGCGATAAAGATCCTGTTCAATTAAGAAAAAATCTGGGGGATTGGTCAAGCTAAATGACAGTCCATAGTTCAGGACCTGCTCCTCGATGTCAGAGAGAGTGTAGGAAGAGATATTTACCACCAAAGTTTTATCGACTAATGGCCCTTATGACGCATTCAGACTGTTCTACTGGACAACGTAGGTTTTTGGTGTCTCTGTTGGAGGTGGTCCTAAAACACAACTACTTTGAGTTCAAGGGGCGGTTCTATGGCCAGTTACGTGGCACTGCCATGGGATCGAACGTGGCCCCCTCCTATGCTAATTTATATATGGGGTTATATGAGGAGACATTTGTCTACCTCAACCCTTTATTCCGCCAGCATTCTGTTTGTTGGTGGAGGTTTATTGACGACATATTTTGCATATGGAGGGGGCCGCGTTCGAGTTTGGATGATTTCATCCATCAGGTTCATGGTCAATGTCCGCCCATCAGACTCACAGCTTGTTGCGATAGAGACTCTGTATCTTTCCTTGATGTTAGGGTGTTTCGTAAGGGGGGAGGTATTTCCACTGATTTGTTTACCAAACCAACTGATAGGAATTCTACGTTACATTACCGCAGTTTCCACCCTGATCGTATTAAAAGTAGTATCCCCCGCAGTCAATTTGTAAGGGTTGACAGAATTGTCAGTGAGCCTGAGGTTTGTGAGTCACGTAAGGCGGAGTTGGCACACAAGTTTCGTTTGAGGGGCTATCCGGCTGATAGTCTGAAGCTGGATGCGCCAATTCGGCGGTCCAGACACCGACATGCCAACCGTATACCGTTTGTGTCCACATACAATACTTGTAGCGATTTGATAGCTAGAACTTTGCGTCGCCACTGGTATATTCTGCGGGATGGTTTACCTAGAGTCCCTGAATTTCGATACCCGCCCCTTATGTCCTTTCGTCGGGCTCCAACTGTCAGAGACAAGTTGCGCATTCGTGCGAATCACAAACCGCAGGCTCCTATGGGTAAGAGTGGCATGTTTCCTTGCATGTCGTGCCACATGTGTGGTAACGTCATGCGTGGAGACATTTTTCACCATCCTATGTCTGGTGCCACTTTTCATATTCGGGGGAGATTTACTTGCGATTCCACCTATGTGGTGTATTTAATTAAGTGTCCCTGTAGTTACATCTATGTAGGGATGACCACACAAACTCTCAAAAGTCGCATTTCATCACATAAAACTGCCATCAGAAATTATACTGCGGGACAGGCAGTTTCGGATCACTTTACTATGTGCCATCACAGTGTAGCTCAACTTAAGGTTATGGCTATCGATGGGGTACCTAGAGATTGGAGAGGGGGTGATCGGGTGAAGGAATTACTGCGTAGGGAGGCAGGGTGGATCAAAAGATTAGGGGCCATGGATAGGGCAGGCTTAAATAGGGAAATAGATTTCTCGTTTTGTATTTAATAATTATTGGCCATTTATTCCTCTGATGTTATATTTACTTAGATGTGATATAGTTCTTGTGCTTAATGTTGTTTTTATCTTGTTTTTATTTCAGATCTTCCTGGTCGGGTGACGTCTGTGGCAGCGGCTTACCTTCTCCACTGACAGTGTGGTGTAAGTATTATGCGGCATTGTACTTCTATGTTTATTTACATGCGTAGCTATGGCTACGCGACTTAGCCGCCCCACCCACTGTCATTGCGTTGGAGCCGCTCTGTGTCCCCATTGGACGGCGGCCGGATGCAATGATTGGGCTGTAACAGGTCATGTGACGGTGACGTCACATCCGCCTGCGCCGTATTGTATACTGGCGCTATTGAGCATCTATGGCGGCGCGTCTGGGGTCATTAGAGCGGCGGTTTTCCGCTATTATGCCACAGGTGAGTACCTGTTTGAATTATGTCCTCCTGATTGGTGGGTTGTGTGTTGTTCCTGTTCCCCATCAGGTCCGCCTTTGTCACCCGTCCAGGATTGGTCTATTGACACCCCATGGGTGGTGTCTTTGTGTATTTAAAGTTTGTTTTGTACATTGTATGTTTCTATCACTTTGTGCAACTTGACAAAGGCCTATGATAGGCCGAAACAGCAGTCTGTCGTTGCTTTTGATGCTCCATTAAAGTATTTGAGCTATTATACACGATTGTGGTGCCGGTCCTTTGCTGGATTTCTAATACCATAAGCAATGTATTTCTAATACAATCAGCTTTAGAAACGTTATTTAAGCATTATACATATGAAAACGAATTTTAAATGAAGTGTAAACGAAATTTTTGTTGTTATAGTTTTATAAGCGCATTTTTAAAACGAAAAAACTAGTTAAAACCCATATAAGCGAAATTTACAAACGAAAAAATAAGTATAATACAAAGTCTAAACGAACTTGTAAACGATATTTGTTATAAACTTTATACTGTAAACGAAAACCTTTGTTAACACGATCCCTGTAACCGCTATTTCTCGTGCGCCCTTTTTTCCTGTCGGGCGCCGAATAGCCGATATTTTGCATTGCAGTCTATGGCGGCGCCCTTTTTGTCCACTATCCCTGTGCGCCCTTTTTTACTAGTTCCGAGGCTACATGTAGTGATGAGCTGTGTGTGACTCTATTCTGCAGACCCCCCCCTACACACAGATGATGGAGATGAGGCTACATGTAGTGATGGGCTGTGTGTGACTCTATTCTGCAGACCCCCCTCCCCCCCCCCTACACACAGAGGATGGAGATGACACTACATGTAGTGATGGGCTGTGTGTGACTCTATTCTGCAGACCCCCCCCCCCCCCCCCTCCTACACACAGAGGATGGAGATGAGATGAGACTACATGTAGTGATGGGCTGTGTGTGACTCTATACTGCAGACCCCCTCCCTCCTACACACAGAGGATGGAGATGAGATAAGACTACATGTAATGATGAGCTGTGTGTGACTCTATTCTGCAGACCTCCCTCCCTCCCTCCTACACACAGAGGATGGAGATGAGATGAGACTACATGTAGTGATGAGCTGTGTGTGACTCTATTCTGCAGACCTCCTCCCTCCTACACACAGAGGATGGAGATGAGATGAGACTGCATGTAGTGATGAGCTGTGTGTGACTCTATTCTGCAGGCCGTCTTGATCCCACCTACACACAGAGGATGGAGATGAGATGAGACTACATGTAGTGATGAGCTGTGTGTGACTCTATTCTGCAGACCCCTCCCTCCCTCCTACACACAGGGGATGGAGATGAGATGAGACTATATGTAGTGATGAGCTGTGTGTGACTCTATTCTGCAGACCTCCCTCCCTCCTACACACAGAGGATGGAGATGAGATGAGACTACATGTAGTGATGGGCTGTGTGTGACTCTATACTGCAGACCCCCTCCCTCCTACACACAGAGGATGGAGATGAGATGAGACTACATGTAGTGATGAGCTGTGTGTGACTTTACTCTGCAGACCCCCCTCCCTCCCTCCTACACACAGAGGATGGAGATGAGATGAGGCTACATATAGTGATGAGCTGTGTGTGACTCTATTCTGCAGACCCCCCTCCCTCCCTCCTACGCACAGAGGATGGAGATGAGATGACACTACATGTAGTGATGGGCTGTGTGTTACTCTATTCTGCAGACCCCCCCCCCTCCTACACACAGAGGATGGAGATGAGATGAGACTACATGTAGTGATGGGCTGTGTGTGACTCTATACTGCAGACCCCCTCCCTCCTACACACAGAGGATGGAGATGAGATAAGACTACATGTAATGATGAGCTGTGTGTGACTCTATTCTGCAGACCTCCCTCCCTCCCTCCTACACACAGAGGATGGAGATGAGATGAGACTACATGTAGTGATGAGCTGTGTGTGACTCTATTCTGCAGACCTCCTCCCTCCTACACACAGAGGATGGAGATGAGATGAGACTGCATGTAGTGATGAGCTGTGTGTGACTCTATTCTGCAGGCCGTCTTGATCCCACCTACACACAGAGGATGGAGATGAGATGAGACTACATGTAGTGATGAGCTGTGTGTGACTCTATTCTGCAGACCCCTCCCTCCCTCCTACACACAGGGGATGGAGATGAGATGAGACTATATGTAGTGATGAGCTGTGTGTGACTCTATTCTGCAGACCTCCCTCCCTCCTACACACAGAGGATGGAGATGAGATGAGACTACATGTAGTGATGGGCTGTGTGTGACTCTATACTGCAGACCCCCTCCCTCCTACACACAGAGGATGGAGATGAGATGAGACTACATGTAGTGATGAGCTGTGTGTGACTTTATTCTGCAGACCCCCCTCCCTCCCTCCTACACACAGAGGATGGAGATGAGATGACACTACATGTAGTGATGGGCTGTGTGTTACCTTATTCTGCAGACCCCCCCCCCCCCTCCTACACACAGAGGATGGAGATGAGATGAGACTACATGTAGTGATGAGCTGTGTGTGACTCTATTCTGCAGACCCCCCCCCCTACACACAGAGGATGGAGATGAGATGAGACTACATGTAGTGATGAGCTGTGTGTGACTCTATTCTGCAGACCCCCCTCCCTCCCTCCTACACACAGAGGATGGAGATGAGATGAGGCTACATATAGTGATGAGCTGCGTGTGACTCTATTCTGCAGACCCCCCTCCCTCCCTCCTACACACAGAGGATGGAGATGAGATGAGACTACATGTAGTGATGGGCTGTGTGTGACTCTATACTGCAGACCCCCTCCCTCCTACACACAGAGGATGGAGATTAGATAAGACTACATGTAGTGATGAGCTGTGTGTGACTCTATTCTGCAGACCTCCCTCCCTCCCTCCTACACACAGAGGATGGAGATGAGATGAGACTACATGTAGTGATGAGCTGTGTGTGACTCTATTCTGCAGACCCCCTCCCTCCTACACACAGAGGATGGAGATGAGGCTACATGTAGTGATGAGCTGTGTGTGACTCTATTCTGCAGACCCCCCCCCCTACACACAGAGGATGGAGATGAGACTACATGTAGTGATGGGCTGTGTGTGACTCTATTCTGCACACTCCCCTCCCTCCCTCCTACACACAGAGGATGGAGATGAGATGAGACTACATGTAGTGATGAGCTGTGTGTGACTCTATTCTGCAGACCCCTCCCTCCCTCCTACACACAGAGGATGGAGATGAGATGAGACTACATGTAGTGATGGGCTGTGTGTGACTCTATTCTGCAGAACCCCATCCCTCCCTCCTACACACAGAGGATGGAGATAAGATGAGGCTACATGTAGTGATGAGCTGTGTGTGACTCTATTCTGCAGACCTCCCTCCCTCCCCCCTACACACAGAGGATGGAGATGAGATGAGACTACATGTAGTGATGAGCTGTGTGTGACTCTATTCTGCAGACCCCCTCCCTCCTACACACAGAGGATGGAGATGAGGCTACAGCGTATATCAAAAAAGGGCGCCTGGAAAAAAGGGCGCGGGGTGTAGCCGAAATTATAAGTTTGAATGCAAAACCGTATTTTTCGTTTAAGAGTTTATAAACGATAATTTAGTGCTAAATACGTTAAATAAACGGAAATGAAATGGCAAAATACCGTCTATAACAGTAAACGAATTCTGAAATGAAACGTCAAATAGCGTCTATAGCAAAAACGATATTTACACTTGTATTAAGCATAGTACTAGAATGGTAGGTTTTACAGGTATTTTACTACAATTACGGTATACCTAATTTTAGGGTCACAGATATCTCTCCTTATCCCTATCCCTCACACCTAGACTCCCCTTTGTGTAAATACACATAATGTAATAAATTGTATATATTACATATATTGTACTATAACTATACCTAACCTTACTCTCATACAGAGCCCTCCCTGTACCTATCCCTAACCCCTAGACCCCCCTGGTGGTGCCTAAACCTAAGACTCCCCTGGTGGTGCCTAAACCTAAAACCCCCCTGTTGGTGCCTAAACCTAAGACTCCCCTGGTGGTGCCTAAACCTAAGACCCCCCTGTTGGTGCCTAAACCTAAGACCCCCCTGGTGGTGCCTAAACCTAAGACCCCCCTGTTGGTGCCTAAACCTAAGACTCCCCTGGTGGTGCCTAAACCTAAGACCCCCCTGTTGGTGCCTAAACCTAAGACTCCCCTGGTGGTGCCTAAACCTAAGACCCCCCTGTTGGTGCCTAAACCTAAGACTCCCCTTCTGGTGCCTAAACCTAAGACCCCCCTGGTGGTGCCTAAACCTAAGACCCCCCTTCTGGTGCCTAAACCTAAGACCCCCCTGGTGGTGCCTAAAACTAACCACCACCCTTGTCATAACCCTCCCTGTACCTATCCCTAACCCCTAGACCCCCTAGTAATGCCTAAACCTAACCATCCCCACTGCACAAAACACGCTAAACACATATAAACATTAATATATTTAATCCTTAAAATACTTCACTCCAAATAACATGAATAAAATAATTTATATATTTGTAATAGAATAACTAGCCTTAAAATCACGTAGAAATCTTAAAATAACAGTAATTTGTAATAGAATAACTAGCCTTAAAATCACGTAGAAATCTTAAAATAACAGTAATATTTAAAGCGATATTTTAGTAACTATAATCAACGCATTAGAAGTGTAAAAACAAAGTTAATACCATAAGCAATGTATTTCTAATACAATCAGCTTTAGAAACGTTATTTAAGCATTATACATATGAAAACGAATTTTAAATGAAGTGTAAACGAAATTTTTGTTGTTATAGTTTTATAAGCGCATTTTTAAAACGAAAAAACTAGTTAAAACCCATATAAGCGAAATTTACAAACGAAAAAATAAGTATAATACAAAGTCTAAACGAACTTGTAAACGATATTTGTTATAAACTTTATACTGTAAACGAAAACCTTTGTTAACACGATCCCTGTAACCGCTATTTCTCGTGCGCCCTTTTTTCCTGTCGGGCGCCGAATAGCCGATATTTTGCATTGCAGTCTATGGCGGCGCCCTTTTTGTCCACTATCCCTGTGCGCCCTTTTTTACTAGTTCCGAGGCTACATGTAGTGATGAGCTGTGTGTGACTCTATTCTGCAGACCCCCCCCCTACACACAGATGATGGAGATGAGGCTACATGTAGTGATGGGCTGTGTGTGACTCTATTCTGCAGACCCCCCTCCCCCCCCCTACACACAGAGGATGGAGATGACACTACATGTAGTGATGGGCTGTGTGTGACTCTATTCTGCAGACCCCCCCCCCCCCCCCTCCTACACACAGAGGATGGAGATGAGATGAGACTACATGTAGTGATGGGCTGTGTGTGACTCTATACTGCAGACCCCCTCCCTCCTACACACAGAGGATGGAGATGAGATAAGACTACATGTAATGATGAGCTGTGTGTGACTCTATTCTGCAGACCTCCCTCCCTCCCTCCTACACACAGAGGATGGAGATGAGATGAGACTACATGTAGTGATGAGCTGTGTGTGACTCTATTCTGCAGACCTCCTCCCTCCTACACACAGAGGATGGAGATGAGATGAGACTACATGTAGTGATGAGCTGTGTGTGACTCTATTCTGCAGACCCCCTCCCTCCTACACACAGAGGATGGAGATGAGATGAGGCTACATGTAGTGATGAGCTGTGTGTGACTCTATTCTGCAGACCTCCCTCCCTCCCTCCTACACACAGAGGATGGAGATGAGATGAGACTACATGTAGTGATGAGCTGTGTGTGACTCTATTCTGCAGACCTCCTCCCTCCTACACACAGAGGATGGAGATGAGATGAGACTGCATGTAGTGATGAGCTGTGTGTGACTCTATTCTGCAGGCCGTCTTGATCCCACCTACACACAGAGGATGGAGATGAGATGAGACTACATGTAGTGATGAGCTGTGTGTGACTCTATTCTGCAGACCCCTCCCTCCCTCCTACACACAGGGGATGGAGATGAGATGAGACTATATGTAGTGATGAGCTGTGTGTGACTCTATTCTGCAGACCTCCCTCCCTCCTACACACAGAGGATGGAGATGAGATGAGACTACATGTAGTGATGGGCTGTGTGTGACTCTATACTGCAGACCCCCTCCCTCCTACACACAGAGGATGGAGATGAGATGAGACTACATGTAGTGATGAGCTGTGTGTGACTTTACTCTGCAGACCCCCCTCCCTCCCTCCTACACACAGAGGATGGAGATGAGATGAGGCTACATATAGTGATGAGCTGTGTGTGACTCTATTCTGCAGACCCCCCTCCCTCCCTCCTACGCACAGAGGATGGAGATGAGATGACACTACATGTAGTGATGGGCTGTGTGTTACTCTATTCTGCAGACCCCCCCCCCTCCTACACACAGAGGATGGAGATGAGATGAGACTACATGTAGTGATGGGCTGTGTGTGACTCTATACTGCAGACCCCCTCCCTCCTACACACAGAGGATGGAGATGAGATAAGACTACATGTAGTGATGAGCTGTGTGTGACTCTATTCTGCAGACCTCCCTCCCTCCTACACACAGAGGATGGAGATGAGATGAGACTACATGTAGTGATGAGCTGTGTGTGACTCTATTCTGCAGACCTCCCTCCCTCCTACACACAGAGGATGGAGATGAGATGAGACTACATGTAGTGATGAGCTGTGTGTGACTCTATTCTGCAGACCCCCCTCCCTCCCCCTACACACAGAGGATGGAGATGAGATGAGACTACATGTAGTGATGAGCTGTGTGTGACTCTATTCTGCAGACCCCCTCCCTCCTACACACAGAGGATGGAGATGAGGCTACATGTAGTGATGAGCTGTGTGTGACTCTATTCTGCAGACCCCCCCCCCCCCCCTACACACAGAGGATGGAGATGAGACTACATGTAGTGATGGGCTGTGTGTGACTCTATTCTGCAGACCTCCTCCCTCCTACACACAGAGGATGGAGATGAGATGAGGCTACATGTAGTGATGGGCTGTGTGTGACTCTATTCTGCACACTCCCCTCCCTCCCTCCTACACACAGAGGATAGAGATGAGATGAGACTACATGTAGTGATGAGCTGTGTGTGACTCTATTCTGCAGACCCCTCCCTCCCTCCTACACACAGAGGATGGAGATGAGATGAGACTACATGTAGTGATGGGCTGTGTGTGACTCTATTCTGCAGAACCCCATCCCTCCCTCCTACACACAGAGGATGGAGATAAGATGAGGCTACATGTAGTGATGAGCTGTGTGTGACTCTATTCTGCAGACCCCCCTCCCCCCCCCCTACACACAGAGGATGGAGATGAGACTACATGTAGTGATGGGCTGTGTGTGACTCTATTCTGCAGACCTCCTCCCTCCTACACACAGAGGATGGAGATGAGATGAGACTACATGTAGTGATGAGCTGTGTGTGACTCTATTCTGCAGACCCCCCTCCCCCCCCCCTACACACAGAGGATGGAGATGAGATGAGACTACATGTAGTGATGGGCTGTGTGTGACTCTATACTGCAGACCCCCTCCCTCCTACACACAGAGGATGGAGATGAGATAAGGCTACATGTAGTGATGGGCTGTGTGTGACTCTATTCTGCACACTCCCCTCCCTCCCTCCTACACACAGAGGATGGAGATGAGATGAGACTACATGTAGTGATGAGCTGTGTGACTCTATTCTGCAGACCCTCCTCCCTCCCTCCTACACACAGAGGATGGAGATGAGATGAGACTACATGTAGTGATGAGCTGTGTGTGACTATTCTGCAGACCCCCCTCCCTCCCCCTACACACAGAGGATGGAGATGAGATGAGACTACATGTAGTGATGAGCTGTGTGTGACTCTATTCTGCAGACCTCCCTCCCTCCTACACACAGAGGATGGAGATGAGATGAGACTACATGTAGTGATGAGCTGTGTGTGACTCTATTCTGCAGACCCCCCTCCCTCCTACACACAGAGGATGGAGATGAGATGAGACTACATGTAGTGATGAGCTGTGTGTGACACTATTCTGCAGACCCCCCTCCCTCCCTCCTACACACAGAGGATGGAGATTAGATGAGACTACATGTAGTGATGAGCTGTGTGTGACTCTATTCTGCAGACCCCTCCCTCCCTCCTACACACAGAGGATGGAGATGAGATGAGACTACATGTAGTGATGAGCTGTGTGTGACTCTATTCTGCAGACCCCCCCCCCCCCTACACACAGAGGATGGAAATGAGATGAGACTACATGTAGTGATGAGCTTTGTGTGACACTATTCTGCAGACCCCTCCCTCCCTCCTACACACAGAGGATGGAGATGAGATGAGACTACATGTAGTGATGAGCTGTGTGTGACTCTATTCTGCAGACCCCTCCCTCCTACACACAGAGGATGGAGATGGTGCTACTCACATTATCCAGCAGAGTATGTGGGGTCCTCCTGTGATGGAACACTCAGTGTAAAACTACTCTTTATAAAGAGAAGTGTGATACATGAAAAGGTGAGTAGCTAACAGGGGAATATAATAAATGGTGCACAAACCTTCTTGGAAATATATTAATACAAAGATTTATTTTTCATCCTATTTACAATGCCTGATACAAAAAAAAGAGGGTGATGGAAAAAAAAAAAAACAAGAGATGTGAACTCCGATGTAAAGCAAAGTTTTTCAGAAAATTAAAATTCACCTTAACTTGATAAAAGTATGGAGTTCAACTTTTTCGGAACTCAAAGGTCACTCCATTTTGTTTGTAATGTCTTCATGACATGTTTTCTGCTTGTCCTTCTCTCTCTTCCCCGGACTCTTCATTTATTCTGTCTGGTTTCTAGAGGATGAGCTTCCTGGTGGCCATTTTGATGATGTCACTGCCTTATCCGGACATGGGCCGCCAGACTCCTCCCACTGCAATGAGGATTGTGCCAGTTATCAGTGGCAGTATGAAGACACGTGTATATAAACAAGCTATGCATTTGCATGTGTTGGCTAATGCTTGGAATACACCATGAGCAGGGCCGGATTTGTACTCTTTACCGCCCAAGGCCACTGTCACCAGCTTCAGTATATGTAGCTAGATGGCCCCTCCTCCCTTCCCTCTAGAATAGGTAACCTGATGACCCCTCCAGTATAGGTAGCCAGATGACCCCTCCCCCTTTCCTCTAGAATAGGTAACCTGATGACCCCTCCAGTATAGGTAGCCAGATGACCCCTCCCCCCTTCCTCTAGAATAGGTAACCTGATGACCCCTCCAGTATAGGTAGCCAGATGACCCCTCCCCCTTTCCTCTAGAATAGGTAACCTGATGACCCCTCCAGTATAGGTAGCCAGATGACCCCTCCCCCTTTCCTCTAGAATAGGTAACCTGATGACCCCTCCAGTATAGGTAGCCAGATGACCCCTCCCCCTTTCCTCTAGAATAGGTAACCTGATGACCCCTCCAGTATAGGTAGCCAGATGACCCCTCCCCCTTTCCTCTAGAATAGGTAACCTGATGACCCCTCCAGTATAGGTAGCCAGATGACCCCTCCCCCCTTCCCTCTAGAAGAGGTAACCTGATACCGCCCCAGTACAGGTAGCCAGATGACCCCTCCCTCCTTTCCCTCCAGTATAGGTAGCCTAATGACTCCATTAATCCCTCCTTTTCCCACACCCCCGCCCCTCCTGTTCAGTATAGGTAGCCAGCTCACCTTCACACCGCAGCAGCCATCAGAGTCGCTTATTTCTCCCCTGGTCTCCAGTGCAGAAGATTTCTCTTCCTTTCCGTCTCCAATGCTGGCCAAGTCCATAGCCGCCGGCCATAATGCAAATGTGCACAGAGAGCAAGGTGGCTGCTGCACAGGCCGCTGGCAGCAGAGTACTGCAGTCAGGCGCTCACCAGATCTTTCTGCATTGCAGTATTTGCAGTTTAGCCTGCTGCTTTGGTGCCCTCGCTCCCGCGGTGCCCTAGGCCATGGCCTAGGTGGCCTAGGCCTAAATCTTGCCCTGACCATGCATTTTTTCGGCAGATGGATGGCTCGATAGATCATTTCTGACAGGTCCGATCTGATTTTGATCATTTTTTTATCGATTTTCTCATAGAAGTGAAGAGAAATCGATCAGGAAAATGATCAGAAATTCGTTTGGAAAATAAATCTGCAAAAAAACCTAATGGTGTATTCCCAGCACAAGCCCAACTGTGGGTGATAATGATCACTGTTGCAGCCAGTTACAGTGATCATTCTTTAAAGAGAACCCGTGGCAGCATTTTCAAACCTTAATAGGTCACCAAGACATGTTCTGTGCACAATCACATGCCTCTGCATTGTGCTGCAGCCACCAGCCTCCCTCCCCCCGAGCTCTGCTGTCCCCCCAGCAAAATACCGCCAGGGCAGCAACAATCTGTTTGTTGCTAGCATCTTATTTACCTGCAAATGTCACACACTACAGGCTCCCCTGCCCCCGCTGCTCCCCACATCCGCTAGCTTCCTGCAATCGGAAGCTAAGCCGTGACTCAGGAAGTGCTTCCTGCTCCCATCCAGTGACTAAGCATTACCTTGTACTCATACTGTGCTGTGTGATCTCCATGCTCCCATCCAGTGACTAAGCATTACCTTGTACTCATACTGTGCTGTGTGATCTCCATGCACCATCCAGTGACTAAGCATTACCTTGTACTCATACTGTGCTGTGTGATCTCCATGCTCCATCCAGTGACTAAGCATTACCTTGTACTCATACTGTGCTGTGTGATCTCCATGCTCCCATCCAGTGACTAAGCATTACCTTGTACTCATACTGTGCTGTGTGATTCCCATGCTCCATCCAGTGACTAAGCATTACCTTGTACTCATACTGTGCTGTGTGATCTCCATGCTGCATCCAGTGACTAAGCATTACCTTGTACTCATACTGTGCTGTGTGATCTCCATGCTCCATCCAGTGACTAAGCATTGCCTTGTACTCATAGTGTGCTGTGTGATCTCCATGCTCCCATCCAGTGACTAAGCATTACCCTGTACTCATACTGTGCTGTGTGATCTCCATGCTGCATCCAGTGACTAAGCATTACCTTGTACTCATACTGTGCTGCGTGATCTCCATGCTGCATCCAGTGACTAAGCATTACCTGGTACTCATACTGTGCTGTGTGATCTCCATGCTCCATCCAGTGACTAAGCATTACCTTGTACTCATACTGTGCTGTGTGATCTCCATGCTCCCCTCCAGTGACTAAGCATTACCTTGTACTCATACTGTGCTGTGTGATCTCCATGCACCATCCAGTGACTAAGCATTACCTTGTACTCATACTGTGCTGCGTGATCTCCATGCTCCCCATCCAGTGACTGAGCATTACCTTGTACTCATACTGTGCTGTGTGATCTCCATGCTCCATCCAGTGACTAAGCATTACCTTGTACTCATACTGTGCTGCGTGCTCTCCAGGCTCCATCCAGTGACTAAGCATTACCTTGTACTCATACTGTGCTGTGTGATCTCCATGCTCCATCCAGTGACTAAGCATTACCTTGTACTCATACTATGGTGTGTGATCTCCATGCTCCATCCAGTGACTAAGCATTACCTTGTACTCATACTGTGCTGTGTGATCTCCATGCTCCATCCAGTGACTAAGCATTACCTTGTACTCATACTGTGCTGTGTGATCTCCATGCTCCATCCAGTGACTAAGCATTACCTTGTACTCATACTGTGCTGTGTGATCTCCATGCTCCCATCCAGTGACTAAGCATTACCTTGTACTCATACTGTGCTGTGTGATCTCCATGCCCTATCCAGTGACTAAGCATTACCTTGTACTCATACTGTGCTGTGTGATCTCCATGCTCCATCCAGTGACTAAGCATTACCTTGTACTAATACTGTGCTGTGTGATCTCCATGCACCATCCAGTGACTAAGCATTACCTTGTACTCATACTGTGCTGTGTGATCTCCATGCTCCATCCAGTGACTAAGCATTACCTTGTACTCATACTGTGCTGCGTGATCTCCATGCTGCATCCAGTGACTAAGCATTACCTTGTACTCATACTGTGCTGTGTGATCTCCATGCTCCCATCCAGTGACTAAGCATTACCTTGTACTCATACTGTGCTGTGTGATCTCCATGCTCTTTTCAGTGACTAAGCATTACCTTGTACTCATACTGTGCTGTGTGATCTCCATGCTCCATCCAGTGACTAAGCATTACCTTGTACTCATACTGTGCTGTGTGATCTCCATGCACCATCCAGTGACTAAGCATTACCTTGTACTCATACTGTGCTGTGTGATCTCCATGCTCCATCCAGTGACTAAGCATTACCTTGTACTCATACTGTGCTGCGTGATCTCCATGCTGCATCCAGTGACTAAGCATTACCTTGTACTCATACTGTGCTGTGTGATCTCCATGCTCCATCCAGTGACTAAGCATTACCTTGTACTCATACTGTGCTGTGTGATCTCCATGCACCATCCAGTGACTAAGCATTACCTTGTACTCATACTGTGCTGCGTGATCTCCATGCTCCCCATCCAGTGACTGAGCATTACCTTGTACTCATACTGTGCTGTGTGATCTCCATGCTCCATCCAGTGACTAAGCATTACCTTGTACTCATACTGTGCTGCGTGATCTCCAGGCTCCATCCAGTGACTAAGCATTACCTTGTACTCATACTGTGCTGTGTGATCTCCATGCTCCATCCAGTGACTAAGCATTACCTTGTACTCATACTGTGCTGTGTGATCTCCATGCTCCCCTCCAGTGACTAAGCATTACCTGGTACTCATACTATGGTGTGTGATCTCCATGCTCCATCCAGTGACTAAGCATTACCTTGTACTCATACTGTGCTGTGTGATCTCCATGCTCCATCCAGTGACTAAGCATTACCTTGTACTCATACTGTGCTGTGTGATCTCCATGCTCCATCCAGTGACTAAGCATTACCTTGTACTCATACTGTGCTGTGTGATCTCCATGCTCCCATTCAGTGACTAAGCATTACCTTGTACTCATACTGTGCTGTGTGATCTCCATGCTCTATCCAGTGACTAAGCATTACCTTGTACTCATACTGTGCTGTGTGATCTCCATGCTCCATCCAGTGACTAAGCATTACCTGGTACTCATACTGTGCTGTGTGATCCCCATGCTCCATCCAGTGACTAAGCATTACCTTGTACTCATACTGTGCTGTGGGATCTCCATGCTCCATCCAGTGACTGAGCATTACCTTGTACTCATACTGTGCTGTGTGATCTCCATGCTCCATCCAGTGACTAAGCATTACCTTGTACTCATACTGTGCTGTGTGATCTCCATGCTCCATCCAGTGACTAAGCATTACCTTGTACTCATACTGTGCTGTGGGATCTCCATGCTCCATCCAGTGACTAAGCATTACCTTGTACTCATACTGTGCTGTGTGATCTCCATGCTCCCATCCAGTGACTAAGCATTACCTTGTACTCATACTGTGCTGTGTGATCTCCATGCTCTATCCAGTGACTAAGCATTACCTTGTACTCATACTGTGCTGTGTGATCTCCATGCTCCATCCAGTGACTAAGCATTACCTGGTACTCATACTGTGCTGTGTGATCCCCATGCTCCATCCAGTGACTAAGCATTACCTTGTACTCATACTGTGCTGTGGGATCTCCATGCTCCATCCAGTGACTGAGCATTACCTTGTACTCATACTGTGCTGTGTGATCTCCATGCTCCATCCAGTGACTAAGCATTACCTTGTACTCATACTGTGCTGTGTGATCTCCATGCTCCATCCAGTGACTAAGCATTACCTTGTACTCATACTGTGCTGTGGGATCTCCATGCTCCCCTCCCGTGACTGAGCATTACCTTGTACTCATACTGTGCTGTGTGATCTCCATGTTCCATCCAGTGACTAAGCATTACCTTGTACTCATACTGTGCTGTGTGATCTCCATACTGCATCCAGTGACTAAGCATTACCTTGTACTCATACTGTGCTGTGTGATCTCCATACTGCATCCAGAGACTAAGCATTACCTTGTACTCATACTGTGCTGTGTGATCTCCATGCTCCGTCCAGTGACTAAGCATTACCTTGTACTCATACTGTGCTGTGTGATCTCCATGCTCCGTCCAGTGACTAAGCATTACCTTGTACTCATACTGTGCTGTGTGATCTCCATGCTCCCATCCAGTGACTGAGCATTACCTGGTACTCATACTGTGCTGTGTGATCGCCACGCTCCATCCAGTGACTAAGCATTACCTTGTACTCATACTGTGCTGTGTGATCTCCATTCTCCATCCAGTGACTAAGCATTACCTTGTACTCATACTGTGCTGTGTGATCTCCATGCCCCATCCAGTGACTTAGCATTACCTTGTACTCATACTGTGCTGTGTGATCTCCATGCTCCATCCAGTGACTAAGCATTACCTTGTACTCATACTGTGCTGTGTGATCTCCATGCTCCCCTCCAGTGACTAAGCATTACCTTGTACTCATACTGTGCTGTGTGATCTCCATGCTCCCATCCAGTGACTAAGCATTACCTTGTACTCATACTGTGCTGTGTGATCTCCATGCTCCCATCCAGTGACTAAGCATTACCTTGTACTCATACTGTGCTGTGTGATCTCCATGCTCCATCCAGTGACTAAGCATTACCTTGTACTCATACTGTGCTGTTTGATCTCCATGCTCCCCTCCAGTGACTAAGCATTACCTTGTACTCATACTATGCTGTGTGATCTCCATGCTCCATCCAGTGACTAAGCATTACCTTGTACTCATACTGTGCTGTGTGATCTCCATGCTCCCATCCAGTGACTAAGCATTACCTTGTACTTATACTGTGCTGTGTGATCTCCATGCTCCCATCCAGTGACTAAGCATTACCTTGTACTCATACTGTGCTGTGTGATCTCCATGCTCCCCTCCAGTGACTAAGCATTACCTTGTACTCATACTGTGCTGTGTGATCTCCATGCTCCCCTCCAGTGACTGACTAAGCATTACCTTGTACTCATACTGTGCTGTGTGATCTCCATGCTCCCATCCAGTGACTAAGCATTACCTTGTACTCATACTGTGCTGTGTGATCTCCATGCTCCCCTCCAGTGACTAAGCATTACCTTGTACTCATACTGTGCTGTGTGATCTCCATGCTCCATCCAGTGACTAAGCATTACCTTGTACTCATAATGTGCTGTGTGATCTCCATGCTCCATCCAGTGACTAAGCATTACCTTGTACTCATACTATGCTGTGTGATCTCCATGCTCCCATCCAGTGACTAAGCATTACCTTGTACTCATACTGTGCTGTGTGACCTCCATGCTCCATCCAGTGACTAAGCATTACCTTGTACTCATACTGTGCTGTGTGATCTCCATGCTCCCCTCCAGTGACTAAGCATTACCTTGTACTCATACTGTGCTGTGTGATCTCCATGCTCCATCCAGTGACTAAGCATTACCTTGTACTCATACTGTGCTGTGTGATCTCCATGCTCCCATCCAGTGACTAAGCATTACCTTGTACTCATACTGTGCTGTGTGATCTCCATGCTCCATCCAGTGACTAAGCATTACCTTGTACTCATACTGTGCTGTGTGATATCCATGCCCCATCCAGTGACTAAGCATTACCTTGTACTCATACTGTGCTGTGTGATCTGGTATTTCTTGAATTCCTGTATTGTCTTATTGCTGTTTGTCACACCTAAATATTAACTAATGTCCAGCGCTGCGTAATATGTTGGCATTTTATAAATACAATAAACAAATAATAAAGTAAATAAAATAAGGATACAGTAACAAAAGTTGACTCATAAATGGCACATTGAATTAAGATACAAAGGGACAGAAGGAAAAAATAAACACTGCAACAGTTGCGCTGTCATACATCCTCTACATTTCCTCTAGAAATGCCTATACCAGAGAACTTCTGATCTCTGATAAGGTCCGGAGCAGAGGGCCACCTCAGATCTTTATTTTCCAGGGGAAGCTCTATGAGCATCTATCAACTTCTCAAGCTTTAAAGCCTCATGAACCTGTTTAACCCGCTGCATAGCAGATGTAGGGGGCTTATTACTTCTCCCTAACTGTAGAATGAATGTCCTCACTATAAATAAAACACATAAAGTTGCAATAGTTTAACATGATCAGCAATATAAAGGCCCTCTAGCACACACACGGGAACTGATCTGGGAACAGTAGTCCGATAAAGCTTATCAATAGCATCTAGTATATTAGTCCAATACCTGGGCCAATTCCAAACCATGTGGATCGAACCCCCCTGGTCCTTTATACATCTCGGGAAGGGGGGGGGGGGGGGGAGATATCAAACCACCTCAGAGTAGACATTTAGGAGTAAACTGTAAAAGCTTTTGCGTAGCATTGACTGAGACCAGCGGCACCTCCTGAAGAGCCTCCAGCCATTCCTCCCCAGGAGGCTCAGGTACCCCCATCTTCTAGTTTTTCCTAAAATCAGGCAAGTAGAGTTGCTCAACTCCGGATCCAGATGAAATCTGAATAGTTGTTATTCAGATTTCATCCTGTTAAACTCAAATCACCTGTGCGGGGTGAGCGCGGGGGTTAATCTTACCATCATTACGTCTTCTTCGTCCGTCCCTCGGCGCCTCCCACGCTGTGCTCCACGCGTGTCATGTTACTACAAACACTTCCTCCTACAAACACTATATAACTGAAAATAAAAATATGAGGATATTTTCTTTACTTCTAATATTCTAGTAATTATCTGTACTATACAACCAATTCATTATATCATATTTTTTTTCGCCTGAGTGTCTCTTTAATGGACATTTTTAAAATGCAATGGCCACTGACTCTAGCGGTTAATAGCAAAGCACCCCATACATGCTAGAAAGAATGTTAAGAAGAACAGTGGGAATAAGAGGAAAAACGTTCTTTCAAAAAGACCTTGTAGAAATGAGTAAATGAGTATAGGGGTTCATAGTACCCCTTACCCATTTCCACAAAAGGTTAAATGAAATAAAAACACAACAGTGAGTAAAGTTCTTTATTAAAGTTTCTAAATTAATCATGAATACTTACCTTTAAAAAAGGTTCCAAAATCAATATCCTCAGAATCGTCTTTCTTTGGGTGGTACTTTTTGGTGAGAATTAATTTATTTTATATAGATTTTAAAGGGATAGATAAGGGGAATAATTATTTCTCTGTTCTGAGCCAATATAGTTTTAAAAAATCCAGACATTTTATTTGCCCGTTTGTCCTGGTTATTGCAATGTTTAAATTGTGTCCCTAGTACAATGTAGGGCAAAATGGCAATAATGTATCATTTGGAATTAAAGGTGTATTTTTTTCCATTTAGGGTTTTTTTATACTATATCTATAATTACAAGCTTTTATTTACAAAAATAACAGTAAAATACATTCATTACATACATATTAAAAGTACCTACGGTAATTTGAAAAAGCAATTTTAAAATTTAAAGGGAAAACATATTTAAAAATCAGTGCAATGTTAAAGGAAATTTGTACTGTTACTATACATTTTCAAAACTTCATGGCAGGGATCATACGTACGTCCACAGAAAACAGCCAGAGGACAGGTTTCTGCACAGGAATTTTAGCAGTATGGGTGCATGTGGGGGGTAACAAGGTTTTATGACAGACACAAACTCCCAAGTGTACCCCACCACAAAAGAATCCCCTAATCTGTGCTCCCCCTTCCCATTTGCAGAGTTACTGTGCAGCTGGCTGGGATTACAATAGACTCCTCCAGGCTCCTGGCTCTTGCCCCTAGAGGTGCAGGTCCCCTCTGTCTTCTCTGCAGAGCCTCTTATGCTCTAGTTCTTGATTCTCAGATTGGGAACTAGAGCCTGGACAGCACTGCAGAGAAGACAGAGGGAACCTCTAGGTGGAGCCCAGAGCCTGGAGGAGGTATCTATTGTAATACTCACCTGCTGCACCGTAATTCTGCAAATGGGGGGGGGGAGCACAGTAACATAAGGGTGGCTGAGGAGAGGGAGGGTAGAATTTGAGCCCCCTGCTTACAACATGCCTAAAGGCTGGAGCCTATCCAGCCTCAGCTCGGCCAGGTGCGGATTAATGACTCAGAGCGAGTGGCGTAGCAATAGGGGTTGCAGAGATAGTGATCGCTTTGGGGCCCTTGGGTCAGAGGAGCCCCTTGGGGCCCTCTCTCAAGCACAATATTAGCTCTCTATTGGTCCTGTGCTGGTAATAATCACATCTATAGATGCTTTGGATAGTAGTAATCATTAACAAACTGCTCCCCATCCCCTTCTTGCACCTCTGACACTGTAGTTGCCATTGGCAGGGATTGCTATGTATAGAGTGCTTGGGGGTAATCAGTAACAAGCTGTTCCCCATCCCCTTCTTGCACCTCTGACACTGTAGTTGCCATTGGCAGGTTTTGGTGCGCCGTATCCATTGTTATGTATAGAGTGCTTGGGGGGCCCCATTGTAAAACTTGCATCGGGGCCCACAGCTCCTTAGCTATGCCATTGCTTTTAGGGCTTCATTCACACTTATCAGAATTTGTCTGCATTGTGTATCTTTACAACTTTGTGTTGGCCGCACATCTAATGTATTTCAATGGCATCACATGTGTTCTGTTTTCCATTTTTTCTCTGCATTCTGTCTTTGTATCTTTGTACTGTGCTTTAAAATGGTGTTTTGTGTGTGATGTGATTTTCGCCGCATCCCCGACGCCAGTACAAATCTACGTTAATGTGCGCACTTGTGTCGCAGAGGGCCAGAAATCGTGTTACTCTATGGCGGTGCAGGGATTTTACAAAAGTTGGCATTGCGACGTTGTGGCGCGCTTGCACGGAGGAGTATTATAACGATACGCTTTTGTGCTCTTTTGCATACCAGAAGCAGGAACTGACAGCTTGTCACTTCCTGCTTGGCTTTTGGCCAGGCAGGGAACACAGCGTACTAACACGGTGTTCCCTGAAGGCCTGTTTCTGGCGGTGTGATGCGGTGCGGCGGACGTGATGCACCGCATTGCTGCTGCCAGTTTACAGTGTGAAACCGGCCTGTAGCTTCTGCAATCCAACATTGAACTGTTTTTTGTTTTTTTTAATGCTTTCCTCCTTTACATTTTAAAATCAATTTTTTCTCAAAAGCTACAAGGGTTTTTTTTTTTGTCATCTATGGGGGCTTCACAATTACCCAAAATATGACATTTCACAGTTTTTTCACTGTTCTTTCGGTTAGCCTTAATATACATGACATAATTTGGTTTCAATATCGTGTATAGGGGCTCTATGGACTTCACTGCAAATGCAAAAATTAGACAAATGCGGCAGTAATTTTGCATATTTTTTGCTAAGAGAAAATTAGGCAAATTCGTTGTGCAATAGTGTTTGGCAACTTTGCCCGCTTATCCCCAATGGCCAGCTAAAGGCACTGAATTTAGCACCTGTCAGCAGGAGCAGTAAAAAAGGGACCGGCAGCTAGTGGACAAAAAGGGAGCCACCATTCACTGGGCACCGAACAGGAAAAAAAGGCGCCGGAGATTAGGGAGGATCGGAATGAGCAAATTCCGTTCCGTCGGAATTGCGGAATTCCACCAGCGCTAAATTCCATCGTCATTACGATTCCACGGAATTTTGTGAATTTCCGTGGAATTCCGTATTGCGGCGGAAAAATTAAAGTGTAACAACTAGTAACTCAGCGGCTGCCGACACGCAGGGGGTGTCTGCAGCCGCTTCCTTCCCTGGCTCACAAGCATGCTCCGTTCCCTCGGCGTCTGGCACGCCGGGAACGGTCGGTTTTCTGACTCACAGGAGGTCTGTCTCACGCGGGCGCACACGGAGACAGGACCTTTATGCTTGCAGAAGGCGTGTCAGCTGACCTGCCGGTTGGCTGACGTCAGGGATGGCTCTCGCCGCTCGAATTGGTGGAAATCCGAGGTGGGAGTGGCTGAGAGTCTCCCTCTTCCTCATAAGCCTTCACTTGTCATTCGGTCCGCGTCTGCTGTCCTGAATACTTACGTGTCAGTGCTCAGACCTTAGACTAGATCCCAGGTGTTGAAACCAAGGACTTCACACCTAGACTAGGAATTGTTATATTGTTATTGGTTACCCGTGTATTATTCTGGCTATATCTCTGACCTTGCTTCCTGTCTAACGTTTCTGTACTTCTGCCTATCTGACCAGTTGCCGGACCTCTGCCTGTTACCTGTTATCCCTTTGCCTCACGATTCTGTACTATTACTTGTCTCTCTGTTGCCGAACTTTGCCTGTCTGACCACTCTGTCCTCACCAGTGGGCTTAGCCTCTGGTGAGGGATTCTTAGTATTATAACACCTGTTCCTCAGGTGTCCACTAGACTGCAGTACAGTCCTAATCACCTGCTCCTCAGGTGATTAGTAGTTGCAGTAGTGTTTGTATCACCTGCTCCTCGGGTGTCCACTAGACTGCAGTACAGTCTTAATCACCTGCTCCTCAGGTGATTAGTAGTTGCAGTATTGTTTGTAACACCTGCTCCTCGGGTGTCCACTAGACTGCAGTACAGTCCTAATCACCTGCTCCTCAGGTGATTAGTAGTTGCAGTATTGTTTGTAACACCTGCTCCTCAGGTGTCCACTAGACTGCAGTATAGTCTTGATCGCCTGCTCCCCAGGTGAACTCTAGGTTAGCAGTATAGTCTGAATCACCCGCTCCTCGGGAGATTCTCTCAGCATCACCAGTTGCTGGGGTTTGTTCTCTGATATACTGTCTGTGTATTATAGTATCTTACCAGCCCCTCTAGTAAGGTCTTGCAAAACTAATAAAGTTATGGTTGCACCAAGCACTACACTCTTAGCACCCTTTTAGCTATACTAGTATTATTGGTGATTCTGCAGATCACTATATGATTAGAAATCTGAGTTGCTACACCCAACCGTTACATAAAGTAATCGCAAATGAAACCTTTCAGATTTTATTACATGAAGAAACTATAAAAGAAAGTTATACACAATATTATATCATTATAATGATTATTTATATTTTATATCGTTTTTTAACAAACGTAACTATACGTTTCACTTTCAAAACAGGGAAGATTATCGAATTCACAATCTGCAATTTCATATACATTATTAAAGGTTTCCAATTTGTAAAACATTATTGTGAACAAAATACAACACAACTTTTTTTTATAAACATTATTGCCACTTATCGTTTACACCCCGCGCCCTTTTTTACTGACACCCTTTTTGCGCGTACACCCTGTCAGCTGCTCTTGTGCACTCTCCATGTGCTTGTAAACACTCAGTACTGGCCGTGGACAGACTTCCCTCTGTCGGCTGCTCTTGTGCACTGTCCATGTGCTTGTAAGCACTCAGTACTGGCCGTGGACAGGCTTCCCTCTGTCGGCTGCTCTTGTGCACTGTCCATGTGCTTGTAAGCACTCAGTACTGGCCGTGGACAGGCTTCCCCCCCATCGGCTGCTCTTGTGCCGTGCCCATGTGCTTGTAAGCACTCAGTACTGGCCGTGGACAGGCATCCCCCTGTCGGCTGCTCTTGTGCACTCTCCATGTGCTTGTAAGCACTCAGTACTGGCCGTGGACAGGCTTCCCCCCTGTCGGCTGCTCTTGTGCACTCTCCATGTGCTTGTAAGCACTCAGTACTGGCCGTGGACAGGCTTCCCCCCGTCGGCTGCTCTTGTGCACTCTCCATGTGCTTGTAAGCACTCAGTACTGGCCGTGGACAGGCTTCCCCCTGTCGGCTGCTCTTGTGCACTGCCCATGTGCTTGTAAGCACTCAGTACTGGCCGTGGACAGGCTTCCCCCCGTCGGCTGCTCTTGTGCACTCTCCATGTGCTTGTAAGCACTCAGTACTGGCCGTGGACAGGCTTCCCCCTGTCGGCTGCTCTTGTGCACTGCCCATGTGCTTGTAAGCACTCAGTACTGGCCTTGGACAGGCTTCCCCCTGTCGGCTGCTCTTGTGCACTCTCCATGTGCTTGTAAGCACTCAGTACTGGCCGTGGACAGGCTTCCCCCCCGTCGGCTGCTCTTGTGCACTCTCCATGTACTTGTAAGCACTCAGTACTGGCCGTGGACAGGCTCCCCCCCCCCCGTCGGCTGCTCTTGTGCACTGTCCATGTGCTTGTAAGCACTCAGTACTGGCCGTGGACAGGCTTCCCCCCTGTCAGCTGCTCTTGTGCACTCTCCATGTGCTTGTAAGCACTCAGTACTGGCCGTGGACAGGCTTCCCCCCCGTCGGCTGCTCTTGTGCACTCTCCATGTGCTTGTAAGCACTCAGTACTGGCCGTGGACAGGCTTCCCCCCGTTGGCTGCTCTTGTGCACTGTCCATGTGCTTGTAAGCACTCGGTACTGGCCGTGGACAGGCTTTCCCCCTGTCAGCTGCTCTTGTGCACTGTCCATGTGCTTGTAAGCACTCGGTACTGGCCGTGGACAGGCTTCCCCCTGTCAGCTGCTCTTGTGCACTGTCCATGTGCTTGTAAGCACTCGGTACTGGCCGTGGACAGGCTTCCCCCCTGTTGGCTGCTCTTGTGCACTCTCCATGTGCTTGTAAGCACTCAGTACTGGCCGTGGACAGGCTTCCCCCCGTTGGCTGCTCTTGTGCACTCTCCATGTGCTTGTAAGCACTCGGTACTGGCCGTGGACAGGCTTCCCCCCCCCATGAAGTCACATCCGAGCGCAGCCAAGCTCAGACGCAACAGCTTTGGAGTAATGGTGCTCATGCTCCATAAGGGGGCAGTGTATCCATCCTTCTGAAAGAGTCCTAAAAGAACACCAAGACAGTTAAGTGCTGAGTGCTACAATCAACATATGGTCGTGATCCTATACAATAAAACCTAACTATCCCTACTTCATCCACTTTCCCTGTCTGTCCATCTGAAGCTTTTTTGCACTGCGCATGTGCGGAGTACGGACAGCCGTTGGGACGGGAGGTCGGGCCAGGAAGCAGGGCGGACGGGTGCGTGCGTGTGGCGGACGGGTGTGCGAGCGTGCCGCAGGTGTGCCCGTGTCGGTGGGCACGCGTGTGCGCGCTGCCTGCCGGCGGTAACTTTACTACCTGGAGCCCATTTTTAAATGGGCTTAGGTAGCCTAGTAAGATACAAAATGATAAAAAAGTGCTAAATATAAAACACCCAACACTGATGCAAGTAAAGGAAAATAAGGCAAATATTTATACAAAATCTAAATGTAAAACAACAAGAAAATTCAATCAGATCAGAATGTATTGTGGGAAGAAAAAAAGAAGACAGAAGTTCGGCTGACATCCAAGCATATGAAATATAATTTGGCCATTCAGTGCCAATGGCTGGGCTGGTTGGGTCAGATCTCCTGATTGTGTTGAGTGTTTTGGGCAGCTTGAACTGAACTTAGTGCCCAATATTTTGGACACTCTTGGGCTTGATTCACAAAGTGGTGCTAACTGTTTAGCACGGCTGTGCTAAACAGTTAGCACATGAAGTGCCGTTCACAGACTTTTGCGCGCGCAATTTGCCGCGATTCGCGCGATGTGTTACACACATGTGAATAGTGACCCTAACAAAAACACAGCAGGGGGCACTGTGGCTGGAATGAGGGGTGTGTGGCTACAAGCAGGGGGCACTGTGGCGGGTCTGATGGACCATTAATACACAAATGTTTTTACATTGACAAGTTCAATCATTTCAGTTGTGTCCTCAGGATTTGGAGAATTGTTTGATTTGGAACTTCCCATGGTTGTCACAGTTTGGTGGTCCATGCTGTCCAGGTGGGGTATCAGTTCCAGGAACCTTCTCACCATCAGAGGTCACACACCAGCAGTACCCGGAGCTGCCGCTGCTGCATTGTACAGGTTCATAGTTTCCATGCTGATCACAGCGAGGAACAAATATTACCGTCTTTAGAGATTTCTGACTTTGTTTTAATGCCTCTCGAAGGTCCTTCTGACACATTGTCATTCCTGTGGACACATGGAAATAGTAAATAAACATCTATGGTGGTATAAAGCCATCATTCATGTTATCAGCAATGCCTCAGTTAGTTGTGTAACACCAGCACATTACAGGGAGTGCAGAATTATTAGGCAAATGAGTATTTTGACCACATCATCCTCTTTATGCATGTTGTCTTACTCCAAGCTGTATAGGCTCGAAAGCCTACTACCAATTAAGCATATTAGGTGATGTGCATCTCTGTAATGAGAAGGGGTGTGGTCTAATGACATCAACACCCTATATCAGGTGTGCATAATTATTAGGCAACTTCCTTTCCTTTGACAAAATGGGTCAAAAGAAGGACTTGACAGGCTCAGAAAAGTCAAAAATAGAGAGATATCTTGCAAAGGGATGCAGCACTCTTAAAATTGCAAAGCTTCTGAAGCGTGATCATCGAACAATCAAGCGTTTCATTCAAAATAGTCAACAGGGTCGCAAGAAGCGTGTGGAAAAACCAAGGCGCAAAATAACTGCCCATAAACTGAGGAAAGTCAAGCGTGCAGCTGCCAAGATGCCACTTGCCACCAGTTTGGCCATATTTCAGAGCTGCAACATCACTGGAGTGTCCAAAAGCACAAGGTGTGCAATACTCAGAGACATGGCCAAGGTAAGAAAGGCTGAAAGACGACCACCACTGAACAAGACACACAAGCTGAAACGTCAAGACTGGGCCAAGAAATATCTCAAGACTGATTCTTCTAAGGTTTTATAGACTGATGAAATGAGAGTGAGTCTTGATGGGCCAGATGGATGGGCCCGTGGCTGGATTGGTAAAGGGCAGAGAGCTCCAGCCCGACTCAGATGCCAGCAAGGTGGAGGTGGAGTACTGGTTTGGGCTGGTATCATCAAAGATGAGCTTGTGGGGCCTTTTCGGGTTGAGGATGGAGTCAAGCTCAACTCCCAGTCCTACTGCCAGTTTCTGGAAAAAACCTTCTTCAAGCAGTAGTTCAGGAAGAAGTCTGCATCCTTCAAGAAAAACATGATTTTCATGCAGGACAATGCTCCATAACACACGTCCAAGTACTCCACAGCGTGGCTGGCAAGAAAGGGTATAAAAGAAGAAAAACTAATGACATGGCCTCCTTGTTCACCTGATCTGAACCCCATTGATAACCTGTGGTCCATCATAAAATGTGAGATTTACAAGGAGGGAAAACAGTACATCTCTCTGAACAGTGTCTGGGAGGCTGTGGTTGCTGCTGCACGCAATGTTGATGGTGAACAGATCAAAACACTGACAGAATCCATGGATGGCAGGCTTTTGAGTGTCCTTGCAAAGAAAGGTGGCTATATTGGTCACTGATTTGTTTTTGTTTTGTTTTTGAATGTCAGAAATGTATATTTGTGAATGTTGAGATGTTATATTGGTTTCACTGGTAAAAAATAAATAATTGAAATGGGTATATATTTGTTTTTTGTTAAGTTGCCTAATAATTATGCACAGCAATAGTCACCTGCACACACACAGATATCCCCTAAAATAGCTAAAACTAAAAACAAACTAAAAACTACTTTCAAAAATATTCAGCTTTGATATTAATGAGTTTTTTGGGTTCATTGAGAACATGGTTGTTGTTCAATAATAAAATTATTCCTCAAAAATACAACTTGCCTAATAATTCTGCACTCCCTGTATACAGCACATGAATTGAATTGGTTATAAGTTGTGTACATACAGTGGTTGTGTCTCTGGAAATTAATATTTATGGTCACTTCAGGTGATAATTCCCTGTATATAAAGACATGCCCGATGTCTGCCTTGGTTCCACCAGGTCTCCACCTCTACTTTTAAAATATGTGTGTCTCTAGAAGCATGCAGGCTCTCCGTGCAGAGCTGTTTATGTGGCTACAGACAGGGGGCACTGTGGCTGGAATGTGGGTCATGTGGCTACAGACAGGAGGCACTGTGGCTGGAATGAGGGTGATGTGGCTACAGACAGGGGGCACTGTGGCTGGAATGTGGGTCATGTGGCTACAGACAGGAGGCACTGTGGCTGGAATGAGGGTGATGTGGCTACAGACAGGGGGCACTGTGGGTGGAATGAGGGTGATGTGATTACAGACAGGGGGCACTGTGGCTGGAATGAGGGAGTGTGGCTACAGACAGGGGGCACTGTGGCTGGAATGAGAGTGATGTGGCTACAGACAGGGGGCACTGTGGCTGGAATGAGGGTGATGTGGCTACAGACAGGGGGCACTGTGGCTGGAATGAGGGTGATGTGGCTACAGACAGGGGGCACTGTGGCTGGAATGAGGGTGATGTGGCTACAGACAGGGGGCACTGTGGCTGGAATGAGGGGGATGTGGCTACAGACAGGGGGCACTGTGGCTGGAATGAGGATGATGTGGCTACAGACAGGGGCACTGTGGCTGGAATGAGGGGGATGTGGCTACAGACAGGGGGCACTGTGGCTGGAATGAGGGTGATGTGGCTACAGACAGGGGGCACTGTGGCTGGAATGAGTGTGATGTGGCTACAGACAGGGGGCACTGTGGCTGGAATGAGGGTGATGTGGCTACAGACAGGGGGCACTGTGGCTGGAATGAGGCTGATGTGGCTACAGACAGGGGGCACTGTGGCTGGAATGAGGGTGATGTGGCTACAGACAGGGGCACTGTGGCTGGAATGAGGGGGATGTGGCTACAGACAGGGGGCACTGTGGCTGGAATGAGGGTGATGTGGCTACAGACAGGGGGCATTGTGGTTGGAATGAGGGTGATGTGGCTACAGACAGGGGGCAAAGTGGATGGAATGAGGGGGGGGGTGGCTACAGCCAGGGGGCACTGTGGCTGGAATGAGGGGGATGTGGCTACAGACAGGGGGCACTGTGGCTGGAGTGAGGGTGATGTGGCTACAGACAGGGGACACTGTGGCTGGAATGAGGGGGATGTGGCTACAGACAGGGGGCACTGTGGCTGGAATGAGGGGGTGTAGCTACAGACAGGGGGCACTGTGGCTGGGCTGATGAACCATTAAATAATACATAAATGCTTTTACATTGACAAGTACATTATTGGCAGTTGTGTCCACAGAATTTGGAGATGTGAGTCTTACCATGGCTGTCACAGTTTGGTGGTCCATGCCGGCCAGGTGGGGTTTCTGTACCAGGAACCTTCTCACCATCGGAGGTCACACACCAGCAGTATCCGGTGCTGCCGCTGCTGCACTGCACAGGTTCATAGCTTCCATCCTGATCACAGCGAGGGACAAATGTTACCGTCTTTACAGATTTCTGATATTGTTGATTTAATGCCTCTTGACGTTCCTTTTGACATTTTGTCATTCCTGTGGACACAAAGAAATAGTAAATAAAGTGAATATCTATGGTGATATACAGTCATCCTTTATTTTATCAGCAATTCCTCAGGGATTTAAAGTGTAACTGTCGGGCATAAAATCAAAAAATCAATTCTTTATTTTTATCTAGTAGCAGTAGGGTATTGTACCGTGTTAGCCATCAGTAAAAGCAAGAAGTTTTACATCAGGATGATACCATTTATTGGCTAACTAAAAAGAATAAGAATAAGCAAGCTTTCGGCCTTGCAGCCTTCATCGGGCTTACATCCTGTTTGCTTGCAGGCTGATGGTACAGACAGCTTTATACATGCAACATCAAAAGGGGGTACATAGATTTTTTTTCAAGCATAAATACATGTCATTAAGATGCCTTAAGTGAAACAGAACATCTAAATGGGGTGGAAGGTTGTTAGCAGAGATAAGAATCCTGTTTACACCATGCTCACAGACCTCGGAGTTGCATTGTCACAGAGGCATCGTAAATTCTGAGCTCACAAGTTTAGCTATAAAGACTGAGAAAGAGTTTGGCATTAAATATCATCAGCCTCATACCAATATAAAAAGTTTTTTGTCCTTATTCAAGCCTTTATCCACTGCTTTGAACCAATTTATAAATTTTGTTTCTGCTATTAATCGATCATTTGATGTTTTGAAGCCGCCCTTCACGGCAGTGACACAAAGACCATACATGCTGTGTCCGTTGGACTGAAAGTGTGTAGCAACTGGGAGTCCAGATTTGGTATCATTAATAGTGTGCCTGTGTCCATTCATACGTTTGTGCAGAGTTTGTCCAGTTTCTCCCACGTACATAACATTGGGGCATTTAGCACACATGATCAGATACACCAGATAAGTGGATCCACAGGAAAATGTACCTTGTACTCTGTACTCCTGTTGTGAACCTGGTATCATTACCCAGTCAGTGGAGTAAATGTGTCTGCAGGTCCCACATCTTTTTTGTCGGCAGGGTGATGTTCCGTTTTGTCTGTAAAAGACCCAGCTACATACAGGATACCACCCACCTCCTGAACAAACTGACAGCCATCGGCCCAGTACCTGAGGGAACCATACTGGCCACGATGGACGTGGAGTCCCTGTACACGAACATTCCCCATGATGATGGTATTGCGGCCTGCCATAAATATCTTCAAGGTCAGGGCATACCAGTAAAGCATATTGCTGGACAGATCAAATTCATTCTCACTCATAATTATTTCACTTTTGTACAGGACCTCTATGTACAGCAGATGGGCGTGGCAATGGGTTCACGATTTGCACCACAATATGCAAATCTCTTCATGGCCAAAATCAAAGAGGAATACCTCAATGCATGTGGCATAAAACCCATGGCCCACCTCCGCTTCATTGATGATATTTTAATCACCTGGTCCACAAGTGAGGATGATCTTCTCCAGTTCCACAGGAACTTCAATGCCTTCCATCCTACAATCAAATTGAAACTTACCTACTCTCACAGAAAAATTAACTTTCTGGACACCACCATATACATCAGGGGTGACAACCTACATTTGTCTGTGTGATGTGGCTACAGACAGGGGGCACTGTGGCTGGAATGAGGGTGAAGTGGCTACAGACAGGGGACACTGTGGCTGGAGTGAGGGTGATGTGGCTACAGGCAGGGGGCCCTGTGGCTGGAATGAGGGTGATGTGGCTACAGACAGGGGGCACTGTGTCTGGAATGAGGGTGATGTGGCTACAGACAGGGGGCACCGTGGCTGGAATGAGGGTGATGATGTGGCTACAGACAGGGGGCACTGTGGCTGGAATGAGGGGGGTGTGGCTACAGACAGGGGACACTGTGGCTGGAATGAGTGGGGTGTGGCTACAGACAGGGGGCACTGTGGCTGGAATGAGGGTGATGATGTGGCTACAGACAGGGGGCTACAGACACTGTGGCTGGAATGAGGGTGATGTGGCTACAAGCAGGGGGCACTGTGCCTAGAATGTGGGTGTTTTGGCTACAGACAGGGGGCACTGTGGCTGGAATAAGGAGGTGTGGCTACGGACAGGGGGCACTGTGGCTGGAATGAGGGGGTGTAGCTACAGACAGGGGGCACTGTGGCTGGAATAAGGAGTTGTGGCTACGGACAGGGGGCACTGTGGCTGGAATGAGGGGGTGTAGCTACAGACAGGGGGCACTGTGGCTGGGCTGATGAACCATTAAATAATACATAAATGCTTTTACATTGACAAGTACATTATTACCAGTTGTGTCCACAGTATTTGGAAATGTGAGTCTTACCATGGCTGTCACAGTTTGGTGGTCCATGCCGGCCAGGTGGGGTGTCTGTACCAGGAACCTTCTCACCATCAGAGGTCACACACCAGCAGTACCCGGTGCTGCCGCTGCTGCACTGCACAGGTTCATAGTTTCCATCCTGATCACAACGAGGGACAAATGTTACCGTCTTTACAGATTTCTGAAATTGTTGATTTAATGCCTCTTGATGTTCCTTTTGACATTTTGTCATTCCTGTGGACACAAAGAAATAATAAATAAGGTAAATATCTATGGTGATATACAGTCATCATGCCTCAGGAAATTAAAGTGTAACTGTCGGGCATAAAATAAAAAAAAAATCAATTCTTTATTTTTATCTGGTAAACAAGTAATAAGGATGTGTAATGATCTGCGGGCGATTTCCAGTCAGTGCACACCACGTGCGCTGAAGCAGATGGAAATCCCCACAATCACAGAAGCAGAGTACCCAGTATATATTTGTGGAGGGGAATTCCAACCAGCAGGTGGAGCTGTGGAGTACAGAGGAACAAGTCCTTTGTACATCCACAGATGCCAGATTGAAATTGCACGATGAAGCAACACTGGACAATATAAACAAGGTAGCAACTAAAAAGAGAGCAAGAACAGAGACAGACTGAATGAATGTCTACCAATCTAGTCGCCACCCAGCAACGGTAGACATATCACAACAGAACAGACCAGAGTTCGAAAGCCAATCGCAAGAGAGGCAATTGCTATCAGCAACACAAGACTGAGCAGAGACAGAGCATGAATAAAGTAAAGGAAGACACAGCAAATAACTACAATCCGAACGCCAAGGAAAATAACAAATGAACTAACTAAACGCGGTCACCGCACGTTATGCGCAACAGTGACAAGCGCGTTAATAGCACGGTCACCGCATGTTAAGTGCAACAGTGACAAACGTACCAACTCTGCCTAAAAGTTTAACACGGAAAACAAAGACAAACAGATAGCGGGAACGCTTGCTAATCGGTTGTCTAACACCAGACAACAGCAAGCGTTTGTTCCAGACAAAACAGACTGAAGTAGTAACCAGTAGCAACCGCTGCCAAGTTTATACTCCAAGATACAGACAAGGGGGGAATGATTGCTAATCGGTTGCCTAACACCAGACAACAGCAAGCGTTTGTTCCAGACAAAACAGACAGAGGAATTAACCAGTAGCAACCGCTGCCAAGGTTATACTCCAAGATACAGACAAGGGGGGAACGCTTGCTAATCGGTTGCCTAACACCAGACAACAGCAAGCGTTCGTTCCAGACAAAACAGACAAAAGGATTAACCAGTAGCAACCGCTGCCGAGGTTATACTCCAAGATACGTCAAGATGTGCAGAGGCGCCGAAAGAGTAAAAATGGCTAAAACGTTAAAATGTTATGGTCGCGGTGGTGGACCGGCCGACCAACTACGGACAACAAGGCTGTTGTTTCACAATAAATACAGAATTTATTTAGATAGCTCCCAGCGAATAGTCGCAACGCGTTTCACGGGTATCAACCCGCTTCCTCAGGCAATAGGGGGCAGGAGCAACAACACAGCATCAAGTCTGGATGAAGCTTGGCACAGAGGTGCCAAGCTTCATCCAGACTTGACGCTGTGTTGTTGCTCCTGCCCCCTATTGCCTGAGGAAGCGGGTTGATACCCGTGAAACGCGTTACGACTATTCGCTGGGAGCTATCTAAATAAATTCTGTATTTATTGTGAAACAACAGCCTTGTTGTCCGTAGTTGGTCGGCCGGTCCACCACCGCGACCATAACATTTTAACGTTTTAGCCATTTTTACTCTTTCGGCGCCTCTGCACATCTTGACGTATCCAGAAGTCCACCCTTGGTGGAAGGGTGCTCTGCCCTACAATTCTTCTATCCACAGAGAGCGACGTTTTATTCCTGAGTGGGGACAGGCTTGTTCTCCCCACCTGCGTTTTCAGTGGTTGCGCTTGGGCAACCCTGACTTGTGAGTATATTACTTACTTTCATTATTCCCATCCCCCACTAATACATACTACACTATATTGGGCTCTCGGTCTTCTATCTTTTCATACTCCAAGATACAGACAAGGGAGATCCACCATCTCTAGAGCTAGGGTGAATGAGATCAAGGAACAGAGCAGAACGATTCACTATCAGCCACCGCAGGAGATAGTGCAATCGTAAGGACAGGACAAGACAAGACTTAGGCAGTACAAATAATACACAAACTTGACTGCACTAGTAGGAGTGCAAAATGCACTCCTTGCACTCCCCAAGAATTAACTACACTAGAATATTAGCAACAAGATACAAAGAGGCTGAGGCTCCAAGGTTAGTCTCACTAGTCTCACTAAACAGAAACTATGACGAGCAAGGAATTCTGTGAGGAAGTGACATTTATACTGAAAACCTTCAAAGGAAGCAGACAAGCAGATTGCAAGATAAGTGGATGCAAATCAGTCACTACAGCAGCTAGCCTCCCGAATCCTGCAAACTGACAAAAGGCCTCTTTTCCCTGGACTGGTCCGAAGAGAACCCCAGATAGCCAGGTAGATTCATCTCTCTCTCTCTCTCTCTAGTAGGGATGGTCACCGCTTTCCGCGGAATTGTATTTTCTGGAATTTTTAGGCGGAAATTGGTCATTCCGTTCCATTTGGTTGGAACGGAATTGCTTTTTCAATCTTGCGGAATTCCGAAAATGCCTGTGAAAATCTGCCGGTATCTGTTGATGGTTTTAAGCTGAAAATTCAGTTCAATGGTATCAAGTCCTAGAGAGAGAGAGAGAGAGAGAGAGAGAGGGAGAGAGAGAGAGAGAGAGAGAGAGAGAGAGAGAGAGAGAGAGAGAGAGAGAGAGAGAGAGAGAGAGAGAGAGAGAGAGAGAGAGAGAGAGAGAGAGAGAGAGAGAGAGAGAGAGAAGAGAGAGAGAGAGAGAGAGAGAAAGAGCTCATTTTTCTCTTGGATTGTTCATAATGGTACATGCTAAGCTGGCTTTAGCAAGTAGTGTGGTTGGTGGTCTAGGGGGTAAGTCCGATACCTACTACACACTGAGACCTGGGTTCAATTCTTGGCCAAGGTATGTAAGCTAGCTTTTGAAAAAGTACAAATCCTTAAGCATGCTACTTTTTCTATTGGATTGATCATAATGGTACATGCTAGGCTGGCTTTAGCAAGTAGTGTGGTTGGTGGTCTAGGGGGTAAATCTGATACCTACTACACACTGAGACCTGGGTTCAATTCTTGGCCAAGGTATGTAAGCTGGCTTTTGAAAAAGTACAAATCCTTAATCATGCTACTTTTTCTATTGGATTGATCATAATGGTACATGCTAGGCTGGCTTTAGCATGTAGTGTGGTTGGTGGTCTAGGGGTAAAGTCAGATACCTACTACACACTGAGACCTGGGTTCAATTCCCAGCCATGGTATGTAAGCTGGCTTTTGAAAAAGTGCAATTCCCTACAAGATGATGGATGTGGAAATAAAATATTTCCGCAGAAATAAAAAGATTTCTGCGGAATTCCGTTTCAGAGGTTTAGCAATTCCGTTCCGACTGCCGGAATTGGAATTGACCTAATTCCGTCCGGAATCGCGGAATTAACAATTCCGCGGAATCCAGCGAGCATCCCTAGTGTTTAGACCATTTATCAGCCCACACAAACAGATCCCCTTGGAGAAGATTGAAAGCAATCTGAGCACCCCAAGTGGAAATTTTAATGTCCTGAAATTCAGGATTCGCCAGAAATCTCGGACACTCTGAAATAAAATCATCTCTGGTTTAAGAGTTCAGCGTCTTAAAACGTTTAAAGACACAAGAGCCATAATGAACAAAATCGTACAATTCAGAGATTCCCTCTACACTGGGAATTTCGGTTGGGCTCGTCATAATGTAATGATCTGGGGGCGACTTCCACAGTCAGCGCACACCAAGTGCGCTGAAGCAGATGGAAATCCCCATAATCACAGAAGCAGAGTACCCAGTATATATTTGTAAAGGTGGAATTCCAACCAGCAGGTGGAGCTGTGGAGTACAGAGGAACAAGTCCTTTGTACATCCACAGATGCCAGATTGAAATTGCACGATGAAGCAACACTGGACAATATAAACAAGGTAGCAACTAAAAAGAGAGCAAGAACAGAGACAGACTATATGAATGTCTACCAATCTAGTCGCCACCCAGCAACGGTAGACATATCACAACAGAACAGACCAGAGTGAGAAAGCCAATCGCAAGAGAGGCGATTGCTATCAGCAACACAAGACTGAGCAGAGACAGAGCATGAATAAAGTAAAGGAAGACACAGCAAATAACTACAATCCGAACGCCAAGGAAAATAACAAATGAACTAACTAAACGCGGTCACCGCACGTTATGCGCAACAGTGACAAGCGTGTTAATAGCACGGTCACCGCACGTTAAGCGCAACAGTGACAAACGTACCAACTCTGACTAACAAATGAACACGGAAAACAAAGACAAACAGAAAGCGGGAACACTTGCTAATCGGTTGTTTAACACCAGACAACAGCAAGCGTTCGTTCCAGACAAAACAGACTGAAGGAGTAACCAGTAGCAACCGCTGCCAAGTTTATACTCCAAGATACAGACAAGGGGGAACACTTGCTAATCGGTTGCCTAACACCAGACAACAGCAAGCGTTCGTTCCAGACAAAACAGACTGAAGGAGTAACCAGTAGCAACCGCTGCCAAGTTTATACTCCAAGATACAGACAAGGGGGAACACTTGCTAATCGGTTGCCTAACACCAGACAACAGCAAGCGTTCGTTCCAGACAAAACAGACAGAAGGATTAACCAGTAGCAACCGCTGCCAAGGTTATACTCCAAGATACAGACAAGGGGGAACACTTGCTAATCGGTTGCCTAACACCAGACAACAGCAAGCGTTCGTTCCAGACAAAACAGACAGAAGGATTAACCAGTAGCAACCGCTGCCAAGGTTATACTCCAAGATACAGACAAGGGAGATCCACCATCTCTAGAGCTAGGGCGAATGCGATCAAGGAACAGAACAGAATGATTCACTATCAGCCACCGCAAGTGCAATCGCAAGGACAGGACAAGACAAGACTAGGCAGTACAAATAATACACAAACCTGACTGCACTAGTAGGAGTGCAAAATGCACTCCCCAAGAATTAACTACACTAGAATATTAGCAACAAGATACAAAAAGGCTGAGGCTCTAATGTTAGTCTCACTAGTCTCACTAAACAGAAACTATGACGAGCAAGGAATTCTGGGAGGAAGTGACATTTATACTGAAAACCTTCAAAGGAAGCAGACAAGCAGATTGCAAGATAAGTGGATGCAAATCAGTCACTACAGCAGCAAGCCTCCCGAATCCTGCAAACTGACAAAAAGGCCTCTTTTCCCTGGACTGAACTATGCAACCTGCATAGGTAAGCAGCAAACTGTCCAGGGAATCAAGGCCAGCGGAGCGGGTTCTGACAGGATGCAAAAGTTAAAATCACTATTATTTTTCTTGTTGATAAATAATCATTCCCCAGTTTACCTGACTCTTATTTGGTACATTATGACACAAAGGACGTTGCAGGGCATGCTGGGTTGTTTTTTTTTTTTAATTACTTCCCCCTCAGACTTAACTAAAGCAGCCTGATTGGCTGAAGCCTCTTTCCCCCCTGTTTTCACCTCCCACACCTCTGTTCCTCTCTGATTGGCCAATATTTCTCATGCTGAGACAATTCACTTTCTATTGCAGAGCTTTGCTTTTTTAGTAGGAGGGCTTTTTGGTTCCTTTTATCCCCCTATACATTCCTAGTAGTTTGGGTCACCCTGAGCTGGTTGGTTACTCTGTTGTACTGGTCCAAGCCCTATCTCATACAGCTGTATCAATCCCTGCCATGTACTGATAAGGACCAAAAGTCTGAAGCAGGCTGTCTACATGTGGGTTTGATATGACTGTGTAAAACTTAAAGCTATAAGCTTGCTATACACCAGCGGTTCTGGATGCTTGCTTGGCTTACAAGGGCGAAAAGGGATAATTTGCATATTCAGTAGTGGTGCATTGTGGGTAACCACATATGTCCACTTATAACTGAATTATTGCAAGTTTCCTTCTGTTTTAAGAAGGCAAATTACACCAAGCTTTGCTTTTTTAGTAGGAGGGCTTTTTGGTCCCTTTTATCCCCCTATACATTCCTAGTAGTTTGGGTCACCCTGAGCTGCTTGGTTCCTCTATTGCAGAGCTGGGTGGGAGTGCCTGAAGACTGAGAGGAGGGCAGGCAATGCATACACAATCAGGCAGAGGAGAGTAAGGGAGGAAATGAAATCAGGATTGGCTTTAAGGTTTTACTATAGAATCACTAAAATCAAAATGTGGACAGTGCAAAACATATGTTATGTAAATAGAGCAAATATTTATCTACTTATATACCGTATATATACTTGAGTATAAGTCTAGAAATTTAGGTCTGACTCACTAAACAAAAGTAAAGGGGTCAACTTGTACAAGAGTCACGGGCAACACTGAGCACATCAAGTAATGTATGTACTAATAGTGACATTCCCATTTGCAGCAATGTACCCAGTGATAAGTGACACATTCTTGATCATGGAAATGTCAAGAAAACACTGGTGTGAAAGTCCAGGCCACAATAATAAACACAGAAAGGGACGTGGGGTGAATACTGGGCTGCAGGAAGGGGCGTGGATAATTTCTGCACTTGGGGGCCTAGAGGGATTATTGGCTGCAGAACAGGAGGGGTTAATGGCTGCAGTACTTTGTGCAGTGTTGTCATTAACCCCTCCTGGTCTCCAAGTGCATCTGTTAATTCTTCCTGGGTCCAAGTGCAGCCACTATCTTTGCTGGGTAGACTTATACTTGAGTCAAAAAAAATTGCAGCTTGAGAGGGTCAAATATTGACTTATACACAAGATTGACTTGTATTCAAGTATATACGGTATGTGGTGTTTTGTTTTTTTTCTGAGATAGTATGGCTGACAGCTCCTCTTTAAATAACACCAGTGCATTATATAGCACGTTTATTAACTAGGTTATCAGTTATGTACCTACAGTGGATGTGTCTCCTGATATTAATATTTATGGTCACTTCAGGTGATAATTCCCTGTATATAAAGACATGCCCAATGTCTGCCTCAGCTGCTCCAGCTCTGCACCTCTATTTTTAGAATAAATGTTTCTCTAGATGTGTGGAGGTTCTCAGTGCAGAGCTGTTTATGTGGACAATCTTTCCAGCTCGTGTTTTTAATGCATGTTGTATGAAATGTTATGTATATTTTAAAGTGAATCTGAAGCAACATGATGAGATAAACATATTCACATATAAACCTAGCCCTACTAAGAAATTATGTGAAGTCTCTTCTTGTTTTCCAGTACAGGATGAGTTAAAAAACTAGAGTTGTTATCTTTGTAAAAGAGCTTTTCTAAGCTAGATGACCAACTTGGTCGGAGTCAGTCCTGTTTTCTGAAGAGCTGAAATAACCAAGAAACAGAAAAAAAACAGCTTGAGATAAGGATTGACTGCAGGAAAGTTTAATTAGTTTGTTTTACATGTGGATTCTAAACTGCAACTTTGATAGATAAATACTGATGAGTACACATTGTGCAGAAATGTAGTTTTGTACTGTAATTCACAATTATGATGCAAAATTCCAATGCAAAATTTTGGAAAAAAAAATCTTAAATCATTTTGCATGTAAATGTAATCAGGAACTGTAATTTCATAATGTTGCATAATGTTTGTGTAATTACGTGCCAACTAGTGGTTAATAGCAAAGCTCCTATTTGTGCTATCATCATCAAAACTGCTGTGTATGTTAAGGAGAAAAGTGGGAATAAACTAAAAAATACATAAAAAAAAAACACAATGTCATTTTTGAGATAATCTATTTTGAAAATGATAAAGAAAAATGGGATTTAAATTGTAATTTTTCTGAATTAAAAAAAAAAAAAAATCCTTTGCATTTTTTAAGTTGATTTTCTCAAAAATTACCAGATCTATTTTGAAAAAAATTCCTCTTAATATACATAGCAATTTTGGGGACAAATGCCTGTATGGGGCCTCTGCTATTGTCCACTGAAGATCATACGAAGTTAACCCTCCTGGCGGTTTGCAAAAAAATCGCCAGGGGGCAGCAAATCTTTTTTTTTAAATTTTTTTTTTTTTTTTCATGTAGCGAGACAAAGTCTCGCTACATGATAGCCGCTGCTCAGCGGCATCCCCCCAGCCCCTCCGATCGCCGCCGGTGATCGGAGATCCGGAGATCCCGTTCAAGGAACGGGATCTCCTGGAGGGCTTCCCCCGTCGCCATGGCGACGGGCGGGATGACGTCACCGACGTCATCGACGTCGTGACGTCAGAGGGGACTCCGATCTGCCCCATAGCGCTGCCTGGCACTGATTGGCCAGGCAGCGCACGGGGTCTGGGGGGGGGGGGGGCGGCCGCGGCGAGAGGAATTGCGGCGGATCGGCGGGTAGCGGCGGCGATCGGGCACTGCACGCAGCTAGCAAAGTGCTAGCTGCGTGCAGCAAAAAAAAAATTATGCAAATCGGCCCAGCGGGGCCTGAGCGGTGCCTTCCGGCGGCATAGCCCGAACTCAGTTCGGGCTTACCGCCAGGAAGGTTAAGCAAAAATGACACAAAGATGACACAAAATTACTAATGGATTACACAAAATAAATTGAATTTCCAAACTGTAATTATGTATGGCTGTCATTGAAAAAAATTAAGTGAATTTTACTCTAATCGTAATAAGCAAATTATGCTCATCACCAGAGATGGCTCGAACCGTTCGCCGGGCGAATCTCTCTGGGCCTTCTACTACTTCCGGGTCGCAATGACCCAGAGTAGTATGTCCTAGATCGCGCTCCTGTTGCCGGGCACTTTCTGCGCATGCGCGTGACGTCACTCATGAGATTTGGAGATGGTCGCCGGCGAACGGTTCGGGAACTGTTCGCAACATCTCTAATCATCACATAAATGAAGCTATGTAACAAAAAACTAAACAAAAAATATGAGGCTCGTTTCTTTGCTACAAATGTTCTTCTTATTATCTCTACTACACAAACAATTCATTATCTCATAAGTGTATTTTCACTTCAGATGTGCTTTAACCCCCCCTGGCGGTGATCCCGACCTGAGCATGGGCTATGCTTTCCTGGGTCCCACGCGCGATCAGCACTGCAGAGTGGGACCCAGGCTTCTCCCAAAGGCTTTCTACCTTTGCTCTGGCCGCCGGGATCCCCATGTCCCCGTTATTTTTCCAGGTTCCCGGCGGCCAATCAGTGCGGAGGCTGCAGCGTGACGTCAGCGGGGTAGGAGAGGGGGGCGGAACTAATTTTAATGCGGACATGAACTTTCTTTAGGCGTTGGAAAGAGAAGTGAGCTATTTGTGTGTATATACATGTATATACATATATACAGTGTATATGTATATACATACAGTACATTATTATCAGTTGTGTCCTCAGAATTTGGAGATGTAAGTCTTACCATGGCTGTCACAGTTTGGTGGCCCATGCCGTCCAGGTGGGGATTTTGTACCAGGAATTTTTACCCCATCGGAGGTCACACACCAGCAGTATCCAGAGCTGCCGATACACTGCAGGGGTTCATAGTTTCCGTGGTCATCACAGTCTGGGACAAATATTCCTGTCCTTACAGGTATCCGATTTTGTTGTCTTAATGCCTCTTGACGTTCCTTTTGACATTTTGTGATTCCTGTGGACATATAGAAATAGTAAATAAATATCTGTGGCGGTATAAAGGCATCATTCATTTTATCAGCAATGTTTCAGGTAGTTAAGTAACACCAGCACATTATGAGGTTCATGTATTCAAAAGGTTGTAAGTTCTGTGTGTACGGTGGTTGTGTCTCCTGATATTACTATTTATGGTCACTTCAGGTGATAATTTTCTGTATGTAAAGGCATTCCTAATGTCTGCAGTGGCTGCTCCAGCTGTCCACCACAATTTCTGACATAAATGTGGCTACCAAGAGTAGACACTGTGGCTGATGTGGCTACAGACAGAAGACATTGTGGCTAGAGCCAGGGTTACATGGCCATAAACACCGCACACTGTGTCTCAAATGAGGCTGCTGTGGCTACAAACAGTGGACACTGTGGCTGGAATGACGGTGATGTGTGGCAAGAAACAGGAGGAATGTGGCAGGATTAAGGAAAATGTAGCTACGAAAGTGGAGACTATAACTTGAATGAGGCTACAACCAGGGGGGCACAGTGGCTGGAATAAGGGTGATATGGCTACATATAAGGATGTTGTGGTTGACAAACAATTCTTTGTGTTTTTATTGGTAAGTACATTAGTTGCAGTTGTGACCACAGAATTTGGAGATGTGAGTCTTACCATGGCTGTCACAGTTTGGTGGTCCATGCTGTCCAGGTGGGGTTTCTGTACCAGGAACCTTCTCACCATCAGAGGTCACACACCAGCAGTATCCGGTGCTGCCGCTGCACTGGACGGGTTTATAGTCTCCGTGTTCATCACAGTCTGGGGTATATCGTACTATCTTTCCTTTCAGCGATTGTCGGAGGTTTAATGACTCGTGACGTTCCTTTTGACATCTTGTCATTCCTGTGGAGACATAGACAACCAATAAATAAATATCTACGGTGGATTAAAGTCATTATTCATTTTATCAGCAATGCCTCAGGTACATTATAAAGCATATGTATTAAATTGGATGTAAGTAATGTGTGTGGTTGTGCCTCCTGACATTATTATTAATGGTCACTTTAGGTGATAGCATTCTGTATGTAAAGGCTTCCCCGATTTCTGTAGTGGCTGCTCCAGGAGTCCACCACCAGTAACTGCATTAATATCTCTCTAGATGTGTATTGCATAGATCCCAACAGTCCCGATTTGGACGGGGCTGCCCGGTGTGTGTCCCAGCTCTTACCTGTCATATCCTGCTTTCCTCCTTCCTCCTTGGCTTTTACCCACCCTTTTCTTTCCAGCCTGCAAAACTTTGCAGCTGATTGTACCTGCACTGTGCGCAGTACCTATGAGGGGGTGTGGCTACAAACAGGGGGCATTGTGGCTGGAATGAGAGGATGTGACTACAGACAGGGGGCACTGTGGCTGGAATGAGGGTGATGTGGCTACAGACAGGGGGCACTGTGGCTGGAATGAGGGGTGTGTGGCTACAGACAGGGGGCACTGTGGCTGGAATGAGGGTGATGTGGCTACAGACAGGGGGCACTGTGGCTGGAATGAGGGTGATGTGGCTACAGACAGGGGGCACTGTGACTGGAATGAGGGTGATGTGGCTACAGACAGGGGGCACTGTGGCTGTAATGAGGGTGATGTGGCTACAGACAGGGGGCACTGTGGCTGGAATGAGGGTAGGGGGCTACAGACAGGGGGCACTGTGGCTGGAATGAGGGTGATGTGGCTACAGACAGGGGGCACTGTGGCTGGAATGAGGGTGATGTGGCTACAGACAGGGGGCACTGTGGCTGGAATGAGGGTGATGTGGCTACAGACAGGGGGCACTGTGGCTGGAATGAGGGTGATGTGGCTACAGACAGGGGGCACTGTGGCTGTAATGAGGGTGATGTGGCTACAGACAGGGGGCACTGTGGCTGGAATGAGAGGATGTGACTACAGACAGGGGGCACTGTGGCTGGAATGAGGGTGATGTGGCTACAGACAGGAGGCACTGTGGCTGGAATGAGGGTGATGTGGCTACAGACAGGGGGCATTGTGGTTAGAATGAGGGTGATGTGGCTACAGACAGGGGGCAGTGTGGCTGGAATGAGGGTGATGTGGCTACAGACAGGGGGCAGTGTGGCTGGAATGAGGGTGATGTGGCTACAGACAGGGGGCACTGTGGCTGGAATGAGGGTGATGTGGCTACAGACAGGGGGCACTGTGGATGGAATGAGGGTGATGTGGCTACAGACAGGGGGCATTGTGGCTGGAATGATGTGGCTACAGACAGGGGGCAGTGTGACCGGAATGCGGGTGATAAAACAACAGACAGGGGGCACAGTGGCTGGAATGATGTGGCTACAGACAGGGGGCACTGTGGCTGGAATGATGTGGCTACAGACAGGGGGCAGTGTGACCGGAATGCGGGTGATAAAACAACAGACAGGGGGCACTGTGGCTGGAATGATGTGGCTACAGACAGGGGGCACTGTGGCTGTAATGATGTGGCTACAGACAGGGGGCAATGTGACCGGAATGCGGGTGATAAAACAACAGACAGGGGGCACTGTGGCTGGAATGATGTGGCTACAGACAGGGGGCACTGTGGCTGGAATGATGTGGCTACAGACAGGGGGCACTGTGGCTGGAATGATGTGGCTACAGACAGGGGGCACTGTGGCTGGAATGATGTGGCTACAGACAGGGGGCAATGTGACCGGAATGCGGGTGATAAAACAACAGACAGGGGGCACTGTGGCTGGAATGATGTGGCTACAGACAGGGGGCACTGTGGCTGGAATGATGTGGCTACAGACAGGGGGCAGTGTGACCGGAATGCGGGTGATAAAACAACAGACAGGGGGCACTGTGGCTGGAATGATGTGGCTACAGACAGGGGGCACTGTGGCTGGAATGATGTGGCTACAGACAGGGGGCAATGTGACCGGAATGCGGGTGATAAAACAACAGACAGGGGGCACTGTGGTTGAGCGACCATTATTTCACATATATCTTGTTAATGACAAATACATGAGTTGCAGTTGGAGATTTGGAGATGTGAGTCTTACCGTGGCTGTCACAGTTTGGTGGTAAGTGCCCTCCACGTGGGGTTTCTGTGCCAGAAACTTTTACCCCATCGGAGTACACACACCAGCAGTATCCGGTGCTGATGTCACACTGCACAGGTTTATAGTTTCCATATTCATCACAGTCAGGGATATATCCTATTACCATTCCTTTACTGGAATGTCTGAGGCTTAATCCCATTTTATGTTCCTTTTGACATCTTGTCATTCCTGTGGACATAGACATAGTCAGTAAATATCTATGGTATAAAGGCAGCTTTAATTTTATCACCAATATCTGAGGTAGTTAAGTGATACCAGAACATTATAAAAACATAAACTAAAAAGTATTTTTTTTAAATAAATTGCACCCTACACTGGGGCAACTATACTATCTATACTGGGGGGGGGGGGGGGGGGGGCGGCAACTATACTAACTACCTATACTGGGGCAACTATACTACCTATACTGGGGGGGCAACTATACTAACTACCTATACTGGGGCAACTATACTACCTATACTGGGGGGGGGGGGCAACTATACTAACTACCTATACTGGGGCAACTATACTACCTATACTGGGGGGGGGGGGCACTATACTAACTACCTATACTGGGGCAACTATACTACCTATACTGGGGGGGCAACTATACTAACTACCTATACTGGGGCAACTATACTACCTATACTGGGGGCAACTACACTAACTTCCTATACTTGGGCAACTATACTACCTATACTTGAGAAAACTATACTACCTGTACTGCGTGCAACTACACTAGCTACCTATATTGGGGCAACTATACTAGCTACCTATACTGGGACAACTATACTAACTACCTATACTGGGGCAAGTATACTACCAATATTTTGGGCAACTATGCTGGTTTCCTGTACTGGGGGCAACTACACCTAGCTACCCTATACAAGGGGCTACCTATCTACCTGAATGTAAAAATTTCTGGGTGCTGTGCAATCCTTCCAAAAAGCATCCTCACACGTTTGCCTCATGCAGCAAAAAGTGTACAACCAGCCCTGGAGGCACTGTGGCTGAAATGTGGGTGATGTGGCTACAGACAGGGGGCACTGTGGCTGAAATGTGGGTGATGTGGCTACAGACAGGGGGCACTGTGGCTGGAATAAGGGGGGTGTGGCTACAGACAGGGGGCACTGTGGCTGGAATAAGGGGGGTGTGGCTACAGACAGGGGGCACTGTGGCTGGAATGAGGGTGATGTGGCTACAGACAGGGGGCACTGTGGCTGGAATGAGGCTGATGTGGCTACAGACAGGGGGGCACTGTGGCTGGAATGAGGCTGATGTGGCTACAGACAGGGGGCACTGTGGCTGAAATGTGGGTGATGTGGCTACAGACAGGGGGCACTGTGGCTGGAATGAGGGTGATGTGGCTACAGACAGGGGGCACTGTGGCTGGAATGAGGCTGATGTGGCTACAGACAGGGGGCACTGTGGCTGGAATGAGGGTGTTGTGGCTACAATTATTTCACTGTGGTTGAGGGACCATTATTTTACATACATCTTTTTATTGACAAGTACATTAGTTGCAGTTGTGTCCACAGAATTTGGAGATTTGCACCTTACCATGGCTGTCACAGTTTGGCCGTCCAGGATTGGTGTCTGTACCGAATATCTTTACACCCTCAGAGGTGACACACCAGCAGTATCCATGTCGGCTGTCACACTGCACAGGTTTATAGTCTCCGTGCTCATCACAGTCAGGGATATATCCTACTTTCATCCCTTTACCAGATCGTTTTTCTGTCTCTCGCTGTTCCTTTTGACATTTTGTCATTTCTGTGGACATATTGAATTAATAAATAAGTAAATATCTATGGTGGTTATACATTGATTTTATCAGCAATGCCTCAGGTAGTTAGTTAAGTAACACCAGCACGTTATAAAGCACATGTATTAACTAGGTTATTAGTTACTAACAGACCTAAGCCCATTTAAAAATGGGCTCTAGGCCCCCCTCACAACTCACCTCCCGCAAGGGTCCACCGCCGGCCGCATGACAGCGCGCATGTGCGCACCTCTGCTCTGCCCGCGCATGCCTGTGCATGTGCCCACGCCCACTCCCCTGGTCCCGTCCTCCTCCTGTCCCTACGGCTGTCTGTGCTGCACATGCGCAGTAGCGCAAAAGCACGGACACAGGGGCAGGAGGGAGCGCAGAGACACAGGCAAATTATTATAGAGAATGCACACACAGTGGTTGTGTCTCCTGAATTGATTATTTATGGTCACTTCAGGTGATAATTCCCTGTATGTAAAGGCTTGCCCAATCTCTGCCTCGGCTGCTCCAGCTGTCCACCACCATCTCCACCATAAATGTGTCTCTAGATTTGTGTAGGCTCTCAGTACAGAGCTTGTCTATATAGAAGATCTTTCTATCCTATGCTATTAATGCATGTATGAAATGTAGCATATTTTTTAAAACACTAAACTCTGTGAATTACTGTACCCATAAACCGTTTCTGTGTTATGTTATTAATTTTTTATTCTTATTGTAGTCTATGAGCTGTCCATTCTCCTCCTTCTATTCTCTATTAGAGATGTCCCGAGCGGTTCGCCGGCGAACAGTTCCAGGCGAACTTCGGTGGTTCACATTCGCCTACCACATGCAAAGCATTATGGGGCGAAGTTCGATTCGCCCCATAATGCTCTATGGAGCAAAAGTTTGACTCTCTACATCACAGTCAGCAGACACATTATTGCCAAACACTCTGCTCTCAATGCTGGAGGCCCGCTCCCTCCCTCCTTCCTTCCCTCCTTCCTCCTCCTCCTCCTCCAAGCAAGGTCCTTATACCATTTGACTCACTTGTCTGCCTACACTAATTAGTTAAGGGACAGCTGCTACACACTCTGCTAGGGAGATTTTAATTATGCTCTTCCACCCTCCTCCCCTCCTACCAGGAGGGAGGAGGGTCTCATCTGCCAGAAGAGTTATATTATTTCAAAAGCCAGTTTACATACCATAGCTGAGAATTGAACGCAGGTCTCACTGTGTGGTGGGCAAATACCTTAACCACTGTACCACAACAGTACTAACTGAAGCTGGCCTAGCATTTACAATTTATGCTCAATCCAAGAGAAAAATTAGACAAGATAGCAGCATTAGGAAGACTTGCCTAAGGTCTCCTACTGAATAGGTGCTGGCTTATTGAACAGATAGAGACAAGATTTGAACTCTGGTCTCCTGTGTCAGAGGCAGAGCCCTTAAGCATTACACCATGCAGCCACTGCTTACAGAGATGTAGCCAGACATGGCCTTGTATTTTGTGTTCAACAGTTGTCAAGAGAAAAATTAAACAAGATAGCAGTGTTAGGAAGACTTGCCTAAGGTCTCCTAATGAATAGGTGCTGGCTTACTGAACAGACAGAGACAAGATTTGAACCCTGGTCTCCTGTGTCAGAGGCAGAGCGCTTAACCATTACACCATCCAGCCAATGCTTACAGATATGTAGCTAGGCATGGCCTTGTCTTTTGTGTTCAACAGTTGTCCAAAGAGAACCCCAGATAGCCAGGTAGATTCATCTCTCTCTCTCTCTCTCTCTCTCTCTCTCTCTCTCTCTCTCTCTCTCTCTCTCCCGCTCTCTCTCTCACCAACGCTACATGCTGAAGCCAGCCTAGCATGTACCATTTATGCTCAATCCATTTATGCTCAAAAATACAATTCCGCGGAAAGCGGTGACCATCCCTACTAGAGAGAGAGAGAGAGAGAGAGAGAGAGAGAGAGAGAGAGAGAGAGAGAGAGAGAGAGAGAGAGAGAGAGAGAGAGAGATATGAATCTACCTGGCTATCTGGGGTTCTCTTTTGACAACTGTTGAACACAAAACACAAGGCCATGTCTGGCTACATCTCTGTAAGCAGTGGCTGCATGGTGTAATGGTTAAAGGCTCTGCCTCTGACACAGGAGACCAGAGTTCAAATCTTGTCTCTGTCTGTTCAGTAAGCCAGCACCTATTCAGTAGGAGACCTTAGGCAAGTCTTCCTAACACTGCTATCTTGTCTAATTTTTCTCTTCAATTGAGCATAAATGGTAAATGCTAGGCCAGCTTCAGTTAGTACTGTTGTGGTACAGCGGTTATGGTACTTGCCCACCACACAGTGAGACCTGGGTTCAATTCTCATCTATGGTATGTAAACTGGCTTTTGAAATAATATCATTCTCTGGCAGATGAGACTCTCCTCCCTCCGGTAGGAGGGAGGAGGGAGCCTAAAATAGGGGTCTGTGTGAAACCTAGATGTTAGCCTGGGACATTTGATGTGTATTTCACTCAATCATGTCTGCCTCCAGGTATTAGAGCCTTTGAAACATGTTTTCTATAATTTTTGTAGGCATTAGAATTTTTTCTATTTTTCAAAGTTCGCCTCCCCATTGAAGTCTATTGCGGTTCGCGAACTTTTTCGCGAACCGAACCTTTCGCGGAGGTTCGCGAACCTAAAATCGGAGGTTCGCGACATCTCTATTCTCTATTCACAAGTGCTCTAAACCCACAGCTGAACTCTGGTCTCCTACCTTTTATGTCCCCACCTCTCCGTCTAGATTGTAAACCTTCAAGCAGGGCCTTCCTCCTTTTGTGTCCTACCTGATCACGCACCTCCATTACTGTGCACCCATGCTATGCATCTGAGTGAGCTCAACTTGCCTAATCTCCATGCTCCCATCCAGTGACTGTACTGTGCTGCGTGATCTGGTCTTTCTTGTATTCCTGTATTGTCGTATTGCTGTATGTCACCCCAAATATTGCCTGTAACCTAAACTATTGTCCAGTGCTGCGTAATATGTTGGCGCTTTATAAATACAATAAATAAATAATAAATAAATAAATATGACTGACAGAAGACAGTCAAGGAAGAGCACAAGACCTCTTTTACGTTGACAAGTAGTACATTATTAGCAGTTGTGACCACAGAATTTGGAGATGAGAGTCTTACCATGGCTGTCACAGTTTGATGGCCCAAGCCGGCCAGGTGGGGTTTCTGTACCAGGAACCTTCTCACCATTGGAGGTCACACACCAGCAGTATCCGGTGCTGCCGCTGCACTGGACAGGTTTATAGTCTCCGTGTTCATCACAGTCAGGGGTATATCGTACTATCTGTCCTTTCAGTGATTGTCGGAGGTTTAACGACTCTTGGCGTTTTTTATGACATGCTGTCATTTCTGTGAAGACATAGACATAGTAAAGAAATAAATATCTATGGTGGTATAAAGTCATTGTTCAGCAATGGCTCAGGTAAGTACGTAATCAGTACATTATAAAGCACATTTATTAAATAGGTTTTAAGTTATGTGCACACAGTGGGCTTGATTCACAAAGCGGTGCTAACTGTTAGCACGGCCGTTTTCGTGCAAATTTTCGCATTGCGCGCGATTGCAAATTTTCACGTGAAACGATAACGTTTTTGCGCTCAAACGCAAATTTTCGCGCAAAAACATTATCATTTCACACGAAAATTCGCGATCGTGCGCAATGCGAAAATTTGTGCGAAAATGGCCGTGCTAACAGTTAGCACTCTTTTGTGAATCAAGCTCAGTGGTTGTGTTTCCAGAAATGATTATTTATGGTCAATTCAGGTTATACTTTCCTGTATGTAAAGGCAAGCCCAATGTCTGCCTTAGTTGTTTCACCTTTCCACTAGGCATGCTCGGAATTGCAATTTCCCGATCTGCGGTAATTCCGCATCCCGCCGATCCGAAATTCCATTACCGTTTCATTCCGCCGGTATTCCGGAGCTATACCGCGGAATTCCGAATTCCGTCAAAAATGTTTTAAAATCTCTCAATCATCCATCGTCTTGTAGGGAATTGCAGTTTTTCAAAACAGCTTACATACCTTAGCCAGGATTTGAACCCAGATCTCAGTGTGTAGTAGGTATCTGTCTTACCCTCTAGACCACCAACCACACTACATGCTAAAGCTGGCCTTTAATGTACCATTATGATCAATTCAATAGAAAAAGTAGCATGATTAAGAATTTGTACTTTTTTAAAAGCCAGCTTACGTACCTTAGCCAGGATTTGAACCCAGGTCTCAGTGTGTAGTAGGTATCTGTCTTACCCTCTAGACCACCAACCACACTACATGCAAAAGCCAGCCTAGCATGTACCATTATGACTAATCCAATCAAATCCTGGCTAAGGTATGTAAGCTGTTTGAAAACTGCAATTTCCTACAAGATGATGGATGGATGGATGAGAGAGAGAGAGAGAGAGAGAGAGAGAGAGAGAGAGAGAGAGAGAGAGAGAGAGAGAGAGAGAGAGAGAGAGAGAGAGAGAGAGAGAGAGAGAGAGAGGAGAGAGAGAGAGAGAGAGAGAGAGAGAGAGAGAGAGAGAGAGAGAGAGAGAGAGAGAGAGAGAGAGAGAGAGAGAGAGAGAGAGGGAGAGAGAGGGAGAGAGGGAGAGGGAGAGAGGGAGAGGGAGGGAGGGAGGGAGAGAGAGAGAGAGAGAGAGAGAGAGAGAGAGAGAGATATTTTTTGGGTTTATTCCAGAAAATTCCGCGGAAAAAAAAAAATTTGCACGGAATTCCATTTGAGAGGTTTAGTAATTCCGTTCCGACTACTGGAATCGGAATTCACCTAATTCCGGCCGGAATCACGGAATTAATAATTCCGCGGAATTAACTGAGCATCCCTACTTTCCACCACCTGTTCCAGCATGAATATGTCTCTAGATGTACAAAACGCAAAAGGGGGACACCGAGAGTCCAATATGGTGTAGTATTCAGAGGTAACAAGAGTATGATAAAGCAAGCATATATTAATACTCACAAACCAGGGTTTCCATCCAGGCAACCACTGTAAAGGCAGGTGGGGAGATTAGAGCTGTCCCCATTAAGAAGTCACTCTCTGTAGATCAGAAGAAAGGGGTAACACCCTTCCACCAAGGGTAGTAATGTACAAGCAGACAGAGGCACAAGAAGGATAAACAAATAAACTACAAATGTTAAAAACAGAGGAGACAGTGTTGGACTTATCTTCTTCAAGTAGACAAGAGATACTGTGGTTATAATTCAAAAAACATTTATTTACATACTCTAAAAGTGCTGTGCAACACATTTTGCAGGTATATCCCACTTCATCAGGCGATAAAGGGAGAATATAACTAATGCCGGTCTAGTGTAAAGCAGTTCACAGAGGCACTTTGCTTTGAACTAGACCTGCATTAGTTATATGGTCCCTTTATAGCCTGATGAAGCTGTGAAACGCGTAGCATGGCACTTTTGGAGTATTTTTTCTTTTTTTAATAATAACAGCAGTATCTTGTGTCTACTTGGAGGAAGTAAGTCCACCACCACTTCCTCTATTTTTAACACTTTTAGCTTTGTTTTATGCTTCTGATGCCTTTTCTGCTTGTACATGTCTCTAGATGTGTGTGAGATCTTGCAGGGCAGACAGTTTGTTTATATAGGTGATATTTCCAACCTCATTTTTATAACACACATTGCATGAAATATGACATATATAATTAAGCTCTGTGCACTGCCCATAAACCATTCATGTATTATCCATGTATTAGTATTTTCTGTCTGGCGGGTAATAAATCAAAGGCAGCTTGGACAGACTGAATAGATGTCAATGAGCTGTACCAATCTCCTCCCTCTATACTCTTATGAATGACAGAAGACAGTGAAGAAGGAGCTGGGAGGAGCACAAGCCAAGCAGTTGCTGTGAAAATCGTCCTGACTCCTCCCACTACTGCTGAGGGATTTACTCTCTGTGGCCAGCACTGCATACCAGTGGCATACCTACCATAAGGCTGCAGGTGCTTAGAGATGGACTTCCTCCCCCAAACTATTGGGGGGTGTCCTGTGACCAGCCATGGAAACACTCAGGGCAGCCATTTACACGGACCGTATGTGGGGCGAGCTGCACCCCCACCCTGTAGTGACATTTAACAAGTGTAGGGGGATCAGCCAAGAACCCCTCAGTGAGGTCCTGTGTTTAATCATTCTGGTAAGCCAATCAATTAGGCTTTTTCTATTACATGTATACACTGCTTGTAAGAGTGACAGTAGACGTTATGTTTTAGTCTGTATAGAAGCCATTTGCTACTATACAGACGATTTGTCATTCTCCTTCCTCATGGATTTTGGTCCACAATGACATGATTGCATTATGCAGCTTCTTTACATTTACCGGCTATATATTCATGATGTAAATCTCCCATTCCACCATATCATGTTGGAAACACTGCATTCTCATGTGTTTGGGGAACATCATCCTATTACGTTAAGGGTCACTTGGCCTAACTGTTTTGGGAGGACACTTGGGCCCACTGCCTCTGAGTTACTGTTGCGTTACTTCGCTTTGCCCGTGTCATGTCATAGCCATGCTTTGCCTTCATCAGTACCCGCAATTAACTCTCTAAACCAGAAATGCCGGCCAGACCCCGCGGTAAGACTCATGTGTCCACACACAAGACAGCTGTACCCCCAGCAGCCACAAACTGCCAAAACAGCTTCAAGGTTATAAATTCATGACTCAGTTTAAGTTTCATTACTTTACCTTAGCCTATTAACGTCAAACTAACTTATTAAAACGTCCTGTTTTACCCTGTTAACGGCAATAGGGCGTTTTTATAAGTCGTTCGCTCCCGCCGCTGCTCTGCGCGTGTGCACGCCGCTCCTGCCGCTGTTTACCGTCGGGTATCCATGTTTCACGATTGGGGAAGAGGGTCTTCTACCCAATCGCAATGCCAGGAATGAATGGACGTGACCGCGATCAGCGGCCGCGTCCATTCATAAAACAGGAAGCCGTCCCGGTGCAACAAAATGTAAAAAAAAAAAAAAAAGTAAACACTTTGTTTGAAACGGCAATGTGTTCACTAGCGGCATCTTGTGGCCAAAAAGTAAATTACACATACAGGCATATACCGTATATTCCGGCGTATAAGACGACTGGGCGTATAAGATGACCCCCCAACTTTTCCAGTTAAAATATAGAGTTAGGGATATACTCGCCGTATAAGACTACCCCTCTTCCAATGCACACCAAATTAAAATAAAAAAATCATGTACTGGTGCTGTGTATGAACAGATACTGGTGCTGTACTGTATGTGTTACCCAGTATATAGTCAATTGACTTGTTGCATTGGTCAACTCTCCTTAAGCGAATTGGTCAGCTCTCCTTGTCTACCTGTTTATCAGAGCGGTATGGAAGAATAGATTGCATTCCCTCAGCAGGGAGATCTGAGAGGATAGGGCGTATCACCCGGCATCAATGACGCCCGACGTATAAGACGACCCCCAACTTTTCAGAAGATTTTCAAGGTTTAAAAACTAGTCTTATACGCAGGAATATACAGTACATACACATACACATACACTTATACACAATATTAATACATTTAATAACTTACACTTCCAAAGCCCCCCCCCCCCCCAAAAAAAAAAAAACAACAACATATTTCAAAATAATATATTGTCGCCATACTTTGTGATCGGGACATAATTTAAATGGTTTAATAATCGGGACAACTGGGCAAACAACATGTGTCAGAATTAACCACAGGAGAACGTTTAATTTTAAAACTATAATGTCCGAAACCTGAGAAATAATGATTTTTTTCCATTATTTTCTTATTTTTCCAGTTAAAATGCATTTAGAATAAAAAAAATCTTAGCAAAATGTACTACCCACAGAAACCTAATTGGTGGCAAAAAAAATGAGGTATAGATCATTTTGTTGTGATAAGTAGTAATAAAGTTATTAGGGAATAAAAGGGAGGAGCACTGACATGTGAAATTTGCTCTGGTCCGTTAGGGTAAAAACCACTTGGGGGTGAACTGGGTGAAAGTAAACCTGATGTGGGCAAAAAAAAGACTGTCAGAGATTTCTGTAGGACAGGGGTGTTCACACTTTTTCGGATCGCGAGCTACTTTTAAAGTTGCCGAGCCCAAGAGATCTACCAACATTTCAGATGCTACCCCCCATACACACACACACACACACACACACACACGCACGCACGCACGCACGCACGCGCACGCACGCACGCACGCGCGCACACACACACACACACACACACATACGTTGTTAGGTAAGTATAGGTGCCTCTAGTGTAGGTAGCTTAGTATAGATGGCTTCAGTATAGGTATATAGGTATAGATGCCACTAGTATTAGTGTCTAAGTATAGGTACCTTCTCTATAGATAGCCGAGGTGCTGTCAATACAATGAGTAGAAGGGATGCAGAGCGGCACACTTGTCCTAGTGATTTTCGGGTGCTTGACCTGGGACGCTAAGCATCATCCCAAACAATTACGGTTAACAATTGTTTCGGGGCCACAAAGGGTCCCCTTCATCAGAACAGTGCAGACTGTCAATACAGTTATCACCTCCCTTGTGCTCCAAATGACGTTATCTGTGGCTCGTCCTGGTCTCCCCTCCTTCAGCCGCGGCTGGCTGAAGGGCAGATGAGCGAGCCAGCAGCTAACAGAACTCTCAAGCGCTGTTTGATCCGGGAGACATGTGTGTGTGTGTGTATGTGTGGGTGCATGTGGACGGAAGTGTTGTGCCCGGCGTTGCACCTGCCATGACATCATGTCATGGCAGAACCACCCCTGGCCTCTCCCCTCCCTTCCCTTATTGGCCGTGATCACGAGAAGCTTCCAGCACCCAGCAGCAGAATTTGATGAGACGCGATCTACCCAGAAGGCGGTCGCTATCTACCGGTAGATCACGATCAACCTATTGGGCATCCCGGCTGTAGGGTGTTTGAAAAATAATTGCGTAAACTGATAAAACTTTAGGAATAAACCTGACACATCGTGGAATTCTTCTCTGTAGCCAGATGCCAGCTAGTTCATTAGAGGTAGGTGAATCTATAACAATATGATTTCAGCCTCAGCTTTCTGGGCTGAATTCCAAGTTACTCTTCAGCTTTAGGCATTTCCAGCTGAAACGCATTGCAGTCTAAGAAGCCACGCTTATAGCTTCCTTGCGAAGCTGCCAAGTATGTCTCATCACCACCTTCATCATGGAAGTAGCGACATGTCTCCAATAGATTTAACCACTTTCCCTCCCCCCGGGATGAGTAACTACATCCCTGCAAAATCCCTCTTCTCCTTGCAGCAACTACGTCCCTTCCTACCACGCTTGCTTCTCCCCCACTCACTCCCGCGGACAGTTCCCAGTCATTGATCTAAGTCCCTGTGTGAATGACCACTGCCATCAATGAGATGGCGCCATCATTCACAAGAACCGATACTTAAACATCCACGCATTACTTCCTTCCGGGTAGAGGCAGAGCTGTACGCAGTAGCTCTGCCTCCCTCCAGTCAATCTCCGCCAATCTCCGCCTATCCCCGCCCCTCTCAGTCTTCTTTCACTTAGAGGGTCGGGGAGAGGCAGAGATTAGCGGAGAATGACTGGATAGGAGGCAGAGCTACAGCCCAAAGCTTTGCCTTCCCCGGGCAGTAAAATCTGTGACCTGCAAAGTCATGGAACTTTGCAGGTCTATTTCTGGGCAATAAATCACTTGTTCTGCCGCGGGAATGTCGCAGATCCGCTTAGAATTTAATGCTGAAGAGGACTTAAGAAGAAAAGAAGGTAAAAAAAGAGACTTCAGCAATAAATATTGAGCTTTGCGTTGTATTTTTTTCTAAGTCGAGCTCTGATCACCCTCATCTATTATTAGTATAGCAGAAACAACATTCCTAAATATGTATCTTTATGTATCTGTAGTTTCTAATATTTAGGCACATCTGTACTTCTAGACAGAGGTGGCCTTAGTGCACGTGGGGCCTGGGGCAAGTGTCATATGCGAGGCCTAGGACCATAAGTGTAAGTCATATACCATACCACCATGCTCACTGGCTTGTCCGCAGCTGGATGAGAAGTATTCACACGAGCTGAGGCTGCAATAACGAAATCGAGATGAGGAACAGGGTGTGCCGATAGCTTGGTGTGCCATGATGAGTGCGGAATACTGAGCACTGCTGCATTCATGACTAGTGACGTCATGCGCAGAGCGCTCATGGGTCCGCGATCAAGGATGATCAAAGAGGCTTTTAGGTGAGCCCCATCCCCCCCCCCCCCCAAAGGCCACCTCTGTTCTAGATAATGTAACACACGGCTACTCACCTGCCACCGCAGTCTGCAGCAAGACCATCCCCAGGAGGAAGAGCAAGGCTGCCCCAGTCCCTTTCATGATTGCTGGCTGGAGTGAGTTTGGGGTCAGTATGGTATGTAGTGAGTTTGGGTTGAGTATGAGGTGAGTATAGTAAGGAGTAAGTATGGAGTGAGTTTGGGGTCAGTATGGTATGTAGTGAGTTTGGGTTGAGTATGAGGTGAGTATAGTAAGGAGTAAGTATGGAGTGAGTTTGGGGTCAGTATGGTATGTAGTGAGTTTGGGTTGAGTATGAGGTGAGTATAGTAAGGAGTAAGTATGGAGTGAGTTTGGGGTCAGTATGGTATGTAGTGAGTTTGGGTTGAGTATGAGGTAAGTATAGTAAGGAGTAAGTATGGAGTGAGTTTGGGGTCAGTATGGTATGTAGTGAGTTTGGGTTGAGTATGAGGTGAGTATAGTAAGGAGTAAGTATGGAGTGAGTTTGGGGTCAGTATGGTATGTAGTGAGTTTGGGTTGAGTATGAGGTGAGTATAGTAAGGAGTAAGTATGGAGTGAGTTTGGGGTCAGTATGGTATGTAGTGAGTTTGGGTTGAGTATGAGGTGAGTATAGTAAGGAGTAAGTATGGAGTGAGTTTGGGGTCAGTATGGTATGTAGTGAGTTTGGGTTGAGTATGAGGTGAGTATAGTAAGGAGTAAGTATGGAGTGAGTTTGGGGTCAGTATGGTATGTAGTGAGTTTGGGTTGAGTATGAGGTGAGTATGGTATGGAGTGAATATGGAGTGAGTATGGGGTCAGTATGGTATGTAGTGAGTTTGGGTTGAGTATGAGGTGAGTATAGTAAGGAGTAAGTATGGAGTGAGTTTGGGGTCAGTATGGTATGTAGTGAGTTTGGGTTGGGTATGAGGTGAGTATGGTATGGAGTGAGTATGGAGTGAGTATGGGGTCAGTATGGTATGTAGTGAGTTTGGGTTGAGTATGAGGTGAGTATGGTATTGGGTGAGTATGGAGTGAGTATGAGGTGAGTATGGTATGGAGTGAGTATGGAGTGAGTATGAGGTGACTATGGTATGGAGTGAGTATGGAGTGAGTATGGGGTCAGTATGGTATGTAGTGAGTTTGGGTTGAGTATGAGGTGAGTATGGTATTGGGTGAGTATGGAGTGAGTATAGGGTCAGTATGGTATGTAGTGAGTTTGGGTTGAGTATGAGGTGACTATGGTATGGAGTGAATATGGAGTGAGTATGGGGTGAGTATGAGGTGAGTATGGAGTGAGTATGGGGTCAGTATGGTATGTAGTGAGTTTGGGTTGAGTATGAGGTGAGTATGGTATGGGGTGAGTATGGAGTGAGTATGAGGTGAGTCTGGAGTGAGTTTGGGGTCAGTATGGCATGGAGTGGTTATGGTATGGAGAGTGTATGTCAGTGCTGGGACTGGGACTGGGATTTATACCCAGAGGTCAGGAAAAAATAGCTCAGAGCCGGAACTAAAACCGGTTCATATTTTTTTAATAGTGTTACTCCCAGATTCCCAATCAGCATATAAATGATAAAACATCAGACAAATTACGCAATAAACAGAACAGCGAGCTCTGGGATTACCTTATGCACGTGTTCAGGATCACCAATTATATTGATTTTGCATGAATTGTATTCCACCCTTTATTAATTTGTTACAGTGAAAGTCCCTACCTTCCCTGACTCCATCTGTATAATGTTACTGTTACTGTGCTGGGAGTCTTCTGCAACCAAACCCTCCTCCCTCCCCGTCACCCTGTCTATGCACATGATGTCATCACACATGCCACACCCCCATACTGCCAGGCAGTGGACACTATGGCTACAGTCTGAACATTAACCAGGAGTGAAAACAAAATGAAGTGAGGGAAAGGGTCAGAAGCACTATCACATGGGGAGAGATTGGGGACAGCACAACACTTTGGCCTAACCATTTCCTTGGCGTCAGCAGTTAGATACCAGGAGGAGGAGGAGCCACAGCAGGAGAACCTATTTTTTTAGGTTTGTATGCTTTTTAAGGTTTTTTTTTTATAAATTGCCTATTAAACCCAGCTTCCATGTAGATTTAGGCAAAGAGTCAGGGTGAGGGAGCATAGGTACTCTAATTAAGAATTGGTCCCAAACCTGCTGCCCAAGACCCATGGTTAGTAATGCAGTGAAAATCAAATTTTCGGGTTATGAACACGAACGCACATTTTTCACAAAAGTTTGCGAACAGGCGAACTAGCAAACCATAGACTTCAATGTGCAAGCAAATTTTAAAACCTAGAGGGACTGTTTCTGGCCACAAAAGTGATGGAAAAGTTGTGTCAAGGGGCCTAACACCTGGACTGTGTGGCATGCCAGAGGGGGATCCATGGCAAAAGTCCCACCAAAAATGACGTAGTTGGCGCAGAGTTGAGTTTTAATCTCTAAAGAGCAGAAATCACAGTACATTCCTAAAAGTGTCTACATTCCTAAATCAAGTGTTTTAAAACGTCTGGGGTGCATACACAGCGATCAGGTAGTATAAGAATTAGGCTTGGATCACACTGACAGATGAAACGCCATGGTTACCGCACCTCAAACAACCTCAAAGAGCTTTAGTGATAACGTCAGGTGAGCAAATCATTTATTTTTTTTGCTAGTTGACACTATTTGCTAGTTTGCTAGTTGACACCTCCAGGACATAAATGTTAGTCCTCTTGGAGGCTCTCTGTGTGTAGTGGTGTTTAATGGCCACCGTAATTGTGTGCACAATCATGGGATTGCAGGCGATAGCGGTTTTCCAGCCTCTATGGTCAGGCTGGTTCTGCATTGAGGCATACACTGATTCTGCACTGAGGCCCTATACAGTGGACAGTATTAGATATTAGATGCCAGTAGTGGTGGTGAAGGATTATTGGGTTATGGTCGGTACACTACTAGGACCAGTAGACAGTCTCCAACAGCTAACATGTGCACTGGACACACAGAACTGCAATATAACAACAGTCTAGAAAAAGAAAAAAAAGCCCTTACAAGAGTGATTGATTTACCAAGTCGGTTCACTACTAGGAGCATCGGACCTGTCACCAACAGCACATGGGTGCACTAGACACACATCATTGAAATATAACAATAGCAAGAAAAAGAAAAACAGCCCTTAGAAGGGTGAACTACTGTAGCACTAAGCACTGACCGCACCTGTCTGCAACAGCTAAAGTGCACTGTGTGGACACACTGATCAGCAATATCACTAGATCAAAACACAGCCTTCAGAAGGGCTCTGGGGATTATGCAGATGGTGAATTGGTTCTGTAGCAGCAAAAAAACTCCACTGGGGACACTGAACAGAGGCCTAACTAACACTTTCCCTAATAGCAGTACAGCTCTGCCCCTAGTCTTCTCCACAGCAGCCACAGTCACAGTGTAAAATGGCTGCTGGGCTGGCTTTCTGATAGCTGGGGGGGGGGGGGGGTCCAGGTAGGGAGTGCCAGGTGGGAGTGACTATGGCTATAGTCTGAACATTAAAGGAATACTGTAGGGGGTCATGGGAAAAAAAACTTAAAAAGAACTTACCAGGGGCTTCTAATGGTCCCCCGCAGACATCCAGTGCCCATGAAGCCACTCCCCGAAGTTCCGGCCCCGCCTCCGATTCACTTCTGGAATTTCAGACTTTAAATTCTGAAAACCACTGCGCCTGCGTTGCCGTGTCCTCGCTCCCGCTGATGTCACCAGGAGTGTATGGTGCAGGCAAAGACCATACTGGACCTGCACAATACACTCCTGGTGACATCAGCGGGAGCGAGGACACGGCAACGCAGGCGCAGTGGTTTTCAGACTGTAAAGTCTGAAATTCCAGAAGTGAACTGGAGGCGGAGCCTGGCAGAGCCGGGCCGACACATAGGCTCACGAGGCTACGGCCTCTGGGCGCCTGTCACTATAGTAAATCATGGGCGCAGGCCGAGTCTGATCTGTGTCTGCCCGCTGGCGCCCGCCCTGCTATTTACCTGCCGCTACGCTACTAATTCATTTAAGCAGCAGCGACGGATTTGTCACCGTGTACTGTACACTCTCTTCTCTCTCGGAGTGTACAGTTGCCATGGTTACATAACGCCGGTGCGGCACCGCCCCCCGCTCTCTCAAGCCGCCGCCGGGCTGTGCATGTGGTTATATTATCAAGCGTGCAGCTCACTAAAGCCTATGCTTACTGTGGCTGACGCTTCATGGCTCTCGCGTGAGTCCCGCCCGCAGCCCGCCCCTTCTCTTCATGCTGTGGCTGCTAGCTGAGCCACGCCTTCCTTCTTTGTCATGTGAATAACGTCCCTCGCAGGCGTGAGGGGTCTTCTCTGGCTGGGCTGGCTGCGTCATTGGGAATGTTCTGTATTTTTGGCAGGCACCTGCTGCGGCCATAAGTAATCAAGTAAGTTATTATCATAGACAGTCAGAGCTTCAATGTCACGTTACATTTACAGTCAGTCAGCCAGTGAGTAGTAACTGATTGCCTGGTTGGTTGGTGATTAGTTGTTAAGTTATGAGCGATTAAAACATCACACAGATATGCAGACGGCACAAACAATGGCTGATACCATAGATGTCCCATCCAACACTATTGCCCTACAAACCTTGAAAAAGCACAGGATGTCCATGTGAAAGGGCAATATATACAGCCTTCTGTACATCTCTTCTGATGTTTAATCTGCTTTCCCTCATTTACATCTTGTTTGGTGCAACATGTGGGCAGCTAAGCACTGGAGTATGTATAGAATCTTTACTATATCAAATACTGTAGTGGAGATTCCTCCTGTCTGCTATCCTTTTCTGGGTCAGATCACTTGACAATTTCTTGCTCAGGGCTAAATGTTGAGTCTATGAGTTGAATCTACTGTATATTTGGATATACTTTGGCACCTCTATGCCTGCAAGCAGCATAGTGTCTGTCACCTGTGTATATAGGTGCAGAATGAGTTTGTGGATATAGTATATTATTCATTTTGCACTTATAAACACATGTGGCCAGAATTATGCTGCATGCCTTAAAGTTGAACTTACCTGGCTTCTTGCAGCCCCCTGAAGTCCTACTGTGATGTGCCCATGACGCCAGTCCAAGTCCCTCTGGCCAGCCAAAAATACAGTATTATTTGTGCATATTTTATTGTTACATTAAATTGGGGGGGGGGGCGCACTTGGGGGGGAGGCGCACTTGGGCAGCCCAGCCTCTGTTGGTGGTGGACCTTGTCACGGCCCTGGGGCTTGGAGCATCGGTGAGTGGTTGCGCGGGCACAGGATGTCTGCGGGGCACAATTAGAAGCCCCGGGTAAGTTCAACTCATTTTCCCCCGACCTCCCTACAGTGTCCATTTAATCAGGAGTGAAAACTAAAATGAAGTGAGTGAAGGCGGCAGAAGCACTATCACATGGGGGAGGGATTGGGGACAGCACAGCACTTTGTCCCAGCCATTCCTGTGTCATCACTCACAGGGCCGGCCCTAGACTTTTTGCCGCCTGAGGCAAATTTTGAAAAAATTATTGCTGCCGCCCGTCCCCCTGCCGCCGAGCTGGAGGGGTAGCAGGCAGGACGGGGGTATTGGGCCTAGCGGCAGGGAAGGGGTCGGACCCCCCTCCCGCGCCTGGGTCCCCCGTCCTCCGCTCCCCTCTGGCCTTAAATAGATCAGGAGCGCTACTCGTAAGAGGCAGTGGGCGGGGAGGACTCACCTCTTCCTCGCTCGATCCAGCGTGTGCTCCACTGACGTCACTTCCTGCAACGCCGTCCACTTACAATACAGTGGGCGGCGTTGCAGGAAGTGACGTCAGTGGAGCGCACACTGGATCGAGGAAGAGGTGAGTCCTCCCCGCCCACTGCCTCTTACGAGTAGCGCTTCTGATCTATTTAAGGCTGGAGGGGAGCGGAGGACGGGGGACCCAGGCGAGGGAGGGGGGGTTCCGACCCCCCTCCCCGCCACTAGGCCCAATACCCCCGTCCTGCCCGCTACCCCTCCAGCTCGGCGGCCGGCTCCCCGCACCCACCGACGGGCGGATGCCGCCCCTAGAAATGTGCCGCCTGAGGCAAAAGTTTCACCCCGCCTCATGAGCGGGCCGGCCCTGATCACTCATCAGTAGCAGTGATGATGAGCAAAATATGCTTTTTTTGTATTAATTTTCCGAAAGATAATGTAAAATTCGATTTTTGAGAAAAATGTTGTTGAAAATAGCTTTGTTATTTTTCAAGTTTTTCACACTTTTCATAAATCCGTCAAACTTTTCACAAATCAATCTTTTGCGATTTTGCGGTAAACATCTTCAAGGTGAAATATAGTTTTCTGCATTTTTTTTTGCTTTTGTCAATAAAAAAGTAGAGTTTTTTTTTTTTTTTTTTTTTGCATTTTTGCAAAAGTACAAACAATTTCAATGCAAAAATGACTTTGGTGAAAATGTGCACGCCTCACTGGTCGTCAGCACTTGGAGACCAGGAGAAGCAGAAGCCATGGCAAAAAAAGAAAAAATAAAAAGTTTTATTTTTCTTTTCATATGTTTTATTTGTTGCAAGTAAAACCTATATTACTTGCAGATAGTGATGAATGAACATCATCTGCACATTTTTTCGTGAAAGTTTACGAACTGGAAGTTGGCAGCGGACCCCATTAAAAGTGAACTTCAAAAGCTTTCAGGGCTTATTTGCAGCCACAGTATCTTTTAACCGGGGCCGTACAGGGCCGTACAACTCAGCACACAAGTGATTACCCCCTTTTCTGCCCACCAGCAGAGCTCTCTTTTGGTGGGCTCTGATCGCTGCTCCTGTGTTTATTTTTTTTTTTAATTATTATTTTTTTTTTAATAAATCTCCCTATTTTTTTTACTATCCCCCCCACCCCCCTTCCTCCTCACGCCAGCCAATCACAGCGAATGGCTGTCATAGGCATCAGCCTATGACAGTCAATCACTCCTGTGCCTCCCCAGGGGCAGCCGAGTCCGAGTGGCACAGCTGTCCCCAGTACGGCACTGCCGTAGATAGCAGCTCTGTGCAATGTAAATAAAAGTCGGTTTCACTGTCTAATAGTCTCCTAGTGGCGATCCCCGCTGGTAGACTGATGAATGATGGAGTAGATCTCCGTCATTCAAGCAAGGCCATCACAACCCTGCTGCCTTTTTAATTTGGCTCTGTCATATCTACAAAAGCCAACTTACTTCTGCAAGACAAAGTAAAACCTTAACACTTTAAATAAATCCTTATATAGCATCAAAAGTTTGAGTTCAGAGTTCAATGTGGACATGCTGGACCTCACAACATCCCTAAGTTGTAAGTAGTAAAACATTGAATGCCTAGGCAAAGCACATTCTTTCTTAACTATTTAATGACTCCCTAACGTATTAATTAAAAACAATGGTGCATGAGCCAGCCTGGGGCCCCAGGAACTCTCACTGCCCGTGGCCCCAGAACCAGCATCTAACACCATATGTGAGCGCAGCCAAAACCTTGGAGCTGCCACCTCCAAGGCCTGTCTCCTACTGCTCTAAAACTTACCAAACACACAATTGGAGAAACTCACTCCCAAATAGTTCTCTGCTGCTTTATAAAGCCTGCAGGCTGCTTATAAGCCAATGAGAAGTGCACACATAATACACCTAGCTTGCAGTGATAATCAAGCAGAAGCTGAGCAAGTCAGCCAATTAGTTGGAGAGGGCTTTAGTTGCATATAGACAATGGCTATATGACCAGCAGGGGGCACCAGCGTACAGGATATTCCCTCTCATCTGCCCCCCTCCTAACTAAACTGCATGGGATACTACAATAATTAAAAACAATGGTACAGAGAACTATTTGGGAGTGAGTTTCTCCAATTGTGTGTTTGGTAAGTTTTAGAGCAGTAGGAGACAGGCCTTGGAGGTGGAAGCTCCAAGGTTTTGGCTGCGCTCACATATGATGTTAGATGCTGGTTCTGGGGCCCCAGGCAGTGAGAGTTCCCGGGGCCCCAGGCTGGCTCATGCACCATTGTTTTTAATTATTGTAGTATCCCATGCAGTTTAGTTAGGGAGGGGGGCAGATGAGAGGGAATATCCTGTACGCTGGTGCCCCCTGCTGGTCATATAGCCATTGTCTATATGCAACTAAAGCCCTCTCCAACTAATTAGCTGACTTGCTCAGCTTCTGCTTGATTATCACTGCAAGCTAGGTGTATTATGTGTGCACTTCTCATTGGCTTATAAGCAGCCTCCAGGCTTTATAAAGCAGCAGAGAACTATTTGGGAGTGAGTTTCTCCAATTGTGTGTTTGGTAAGTCCCTAACGTATTAAAACGTCATGCTTTACCCTACTAACAGCAACATGACGTTTTAATACGTCGCACGTTCCCGCCGCCGCTACCGCCGTATGTGTGTGCCGCTACCACCGCCGATTCCGCCGGGATCCCCTGCTGAGTGATTAGGGAAGAGGACCAATCGCAGTGCCTGGAGTGAATGGACGTGACCGCAAACAGCGGCTACGTCCATTCACAAAAACAGGAAATTGTTAATTTTCAATAAAGTGTAAAAAAAAAAAAAAGTGATCACTTCCTATAACGAAGTGTTCACTAGCGCCATCTTGTGGCCAAAAAGTATATTACACATACAAAATACATACATACACAATTACATACACATCATTAATAAAATTACACTTCCAACCCTCCCACCCAAAAAAAAAAACACCTGTAAAAAAAATTCAGCTTAAAATAAATAAATAAATAGTTTTCTTATGGATTCAGCTTTTTTTATTCTATATTTTATGGGGGAAAATTAATTTTAATTTATTACATTGGGGCTGGTAATTATGGCCAGAACAAAAAAAAAAAACAAAACAGAAAAATAACACCTATATTTCAAAATAATATATTGTCGCCATACATTGTGATAGGGACATAATTTAAATGGTTTAATAATTGGGACAACTGGGCAAATAATATGTGTTTGTTTTATCCACAGGAGAATGTTTAATTTTAAAACTATAATGGCTAAAACCTGACAAATAATGATTTTTTTTTCTTTTTTTTGTTTTTTTTCTCATTAAAACGCATTTAGAATAAAAATATTCTTAGCAAAATGTGCTACCCACAGAATGCCTAATTGGTGGCGAAAAAAACGAGGCATAGATCATTTTCTTGTGATAAATAGTAATAAAGTTATTAGGGAATAAAAGGGAGGAGCACTGACAAGTGAAAATTGCTCTGGTCCGTTAGAGTAAAAACCCTTGGGGGTGAACTGGTTAAGCTGCATAATGGATTTAACATTCCCATCCACATACATAGATGTGGTTGACATATTTAATCCCATGGTTAAACCAGAAGCATATGGCCTCCATTTTCAGGATTTTCAGCAGACGGGGGTTGAGCCATTAAGGCAGGGGAGCCTCTAGGCATAGGCAGTACAGGCCATTGCCTGGAGTGCCATTGGTCTTGGGTGCGCCATGTTACTGGATTAAGCCACGTCCCCTAGACAAAGCCATGCCACTGAGTATACCCGGCCCAAACGGGTGTTCTATTACTTGCTTCTAATGCATCTGCTTAGTGTAAGTTGCAGGCAGCTGCCACTGTGTCCCTCTGTGCCTTGTACATCCTCCCCCCCTCCCTTTTGTACCTCCTTCTGTCCCTTTGTGCCTCCTTCTGTCTCCTTGTACTTCCTTCAGTCCCTTGTGCCATGTCTGACCCCCTGTTTGTCCTTCTGTCTCTCTTTATGCCTCCTGTCTCCTTTTGTGCCTCCTTCACTCCCTCTGTGTCACCTCTGCCTCCTTCTGTCCTCCTGTGCCTCCTTATGTCTCCTTGTGCCTTTCTTTGTCCCCCATGCTACCTCTGCCCCCCTATTCCTCCTTCAGTCCCACTCTGCCTCCTTCTGTCCTCATGTGCCTCCTTCTGTCTCCCTTTGTGCCTCATTCTGTCTCCTTGTACTTCCTTCAGTCCCTTGTGCCATGTCTGACCCCCTGTTTGTCCTTCTGTCTCTCTTTATGCCTCCTGTCTCCTTTTGTGCCTCCTTCACTCCCTCTGTGCCACCTCTGCCTCCTTCTGTCCTCCTGTGCCTCCTTATGTCCCCTTGTGCCTTTCTTTGTCCCCCATGCTACCTCTGCCCCCCTATTCCTCCTTCAGTCCCACTCTGCCTCCTTCTGTCCTCATGTGCCTCCTTCTGTCTCCCTTTGTGCCTCATTCTGTCTCCATGTGCCTCTTCAGTCCTCAATGCATGTGCCACCTCTGTCCCCTGCACCTTCCTCTGTCCCACTGTGCCTCCTTCTGTGCCCCTTTGTGCCTTCTTCTGTCTCCCTGTGGCTCTGTCTGCCCCCTCTGCCTCCTTCAGTCTCCCTGTGCCTCCTTACACCCCCCTTTGCCCTCTTCTTTCACCCTTTTGTGGCTCCTTCTGTCCCCCTTTGTGTATCCTACTGTCTCTCTGTGCCTCCTTCTGGCTCCTTTGTGCTTTTTTCTGTCCACCATTGTGCCTCCTCCTGCTCCCTTTGTGCCTCTTCCTGTCCCGTGTGCCTCCTTCAGCCCCCCCCCCCCCCCCCCGTGCCTCCTTCTTTCCTCCTGTGCCTCATTTTGTCCACTTTTGTGCCTCAATCTGTCCCCCATTGTGCCTCCTTCTGCCACCCTTTGTGCTTCCTTCTGCCCCACGTTGTGCCTCCTTCTATCCCCTTGTGAGTCTCTTTCAGTCTCCCTGTGCCTCTCAATGTCCCTTTTTGTGCATCCTTTTGGCCCTAATGCCTTCTTCTGTCCCCCTGTACCACCCGCTGCCCCTCTGTGGACCTCCTTCTGTCCTCCCGTGCCTCCTTCTGTTCTCCTTTGTGTCTCATTCTGTCCCCATTGTACCTTCTTTTGTTGCCCATTGTGCCTCCTTGTGTCCCCCTGTGTGACTCCTTCTGTCCTCCTTTGTGTCTCATTCTGTCTTCCATTGTGCCTCCTTTTGTTGCCCATTGGGCCTCCTTGTGTCCCCCTGTGTACCTCCTTCTGTCCTTCTGTGCCTCCTTCTGTCCTCCTTTGTGTCTCATTCTCTCCTCCATTGTGCCTACTTTGGTTGCCCATTGTGCCTCCTTGTGTCCTTCTGTGTGCCTCCCTCTGTTCCCTTGTGCCTCCTTCTGCCCTCCTTTGTAATTTTTTCTGACCCCCATGCCTCCTTCTGTCCCCCTGTGCCTCCCTATGTTGCCCTGTGTACCTTATTCAGTTCCCCTCCCCTGTGCCTCCTTCTGTCCCACTTTGTACCTCATGAAAGTGGAACCCTGTCTGTGAGCATTTTCTGGTGAAACGCTGCCGCATTGTGCATTTTCTGGTGAAATGTTGCTGCATTGTGTATATTCTGGTGAAACGCTGCCTGCATTGTGTATTGTGTGGTGAAACATTGGCCGCATTGTGTATTTGCTGGTGAAACGCTTCCACAATAATTGTAATCTCTGGTGAAACGCTGCCACGTTACAAATGTTTTCTGATGAAACGCTGCTGCAATATGATTATTTTCTAATGAAACTGTTCCATAATATGTGTATTTTCTGGTGAAACGCTGCCGCATTACGATTATTTTTTGGTGAAAAACTGCCACATTACGATTATTTTCATTGGGGCGGGGGGGGGGGGGGGGCGCCACAGGTTTTCTCGCCTGGAGTGACAATATGGCTAGAGGCGCCCCTGCATTAAGGGGCACTAGGGGAAACAGTACCAACAGGCTGTGGGAAGAGCTTGAAAGCTGCCAATTAGATTTTAGTTAAGAAATTGATCATGTTCAAGCCTTCCCTGCGTAGGGACGACCCCTTATATATTACATTTGTTAGGGCTTTGTATGAGGCAGCAATGTCAGCCTCCTGATATTAAGGGTTACCATGCTGTGCCTGCTGGCTGGGTCTACCTGGACAGCTGAGACCAATCCTGGAAATGTTTTCACTTTAGAAACACTTCTCAATATCTTTTACTTTCATCTTTCCTGAATCACTTTTGTCTGGGACATGAGTCACTGGAATTCACCTCAGAAGTTTAATTTGGTAACTTGCCATATTCACCTTCAAAGGTTTTTAATATTAGGCTGGCACACCGTTGTGTACACAATTATATGTATTGAATTATTTATGATGGCCTGATTATTGCATGTAAGCAAAAAAACGTTATCAAATGTATTATTATTCATGGATAGTAAATATAGGATCTATGTTATTACTTGAACCATTGCCATTTGCCAACAGGAAGCTGCAAAGCGGATCTTAGTGACTTGGTGATCAGTACTGCTCTCATGAGTTACTAACAATTAGGTTGGGAAAGCATGGTCAAAATGGAGTTGATCAAGAATAAATCATTTTCAGTGGGTTATTATGCTGAAAATATTTTACAGACCAATTGAAGATTAAGAAGAAACAAATTGTGAGATACAGGTAGTCCCCGACTTACGAACGACCCGCCGATACAAACGGCATGGATTCTGTGCTTCCATGGGAACAATTAAAAACATTTTCTTTTCAAATTGGACTTGTAGTTTTTGAGAAAATCGATTTTTAAAAAATTCATTGAAAAATGGCTTTTAAAATTGTACTGTATAAGCAGGTACAGAGGGCAGAGGTGACACAGAGGGGGACACGGGAGGAACAAGGGGGCACAGGGGAGGTACAGGGGACAGAGATGGCACAGTTTTCCAACTTAAGAACAGATTCAGGTTAAGAGCGAACCTACAGTCCCTATCTTGTTTGTTAACGGGGGACTACCTGTACATTTTGGGTATTAAAGCAGTGTAAATTAAAGATAGAATCCAGGACACAAACTTTATATGTTATTATAATGAATAACGAATAGCCGTAATTTCCTTTACTTACCTACTCCGCCATGCCCTAATATGTGAAGGCCCCACCTCCTCACGCAATAATGCCATGGCATTTTTTCAAGAGACTGGGTGACAACCTCCATAGCCCCGCCTCCAGCTCTGTACCCCGCCTCCATCTCTGTGGTCGCAGCGTAATTGCACAAGATTTCCCATCTCCTTACAGTGCACCCAAAGCAGACTTTAGTGGGGCAATTGGGACACAGGAGCCTGTTCCCTGTTCCATGACATGCCTCTGTGCCCTATTGGCACTGCTCTCTGCCCTCCTCTCAGCTGCTCCCCCTCCCCCCAATTCTACTGACAGCAGCTTGTCAGTAACCTAATATGGGAATGAGCATCTGTTACAGGAAAAGGTCTCTTTCATAGCACCTTCTCTGGCATTAGGAATGCCCCTCCCCCACCTCACCGCTAGGGATGGTCAGAATTGCCTGTTTCTGATTTTGCACTAATTCCGCCTTTTGCCAATGCCGATTACTGCTACTGCTGTATTCTGACGGTATTTTGCGGTATTCCGAAGAATTTTCCTGTTCTGCCAATTTCCGTGGAAATTATTGCCTACTGCTCATTGCACTACAAATCATCATCCTCTGGCTTTTTCATTCCAAATGTTCTGATTGTCTTAAAATTACAGATTATTGGTATTTGGTATAGCAGATTTCAGCGGAATTTCCGCTATCGCTTAATGCACTACAAGTCCTCATCCTCTGATTGGCTTATTCATTCCAAGTCTTTTGATCGGATTAAAATTACCGATTCAGCTAGCCTCTCGGGTAGGTAGTATGTTGTTTTTTGTTTTTTTTTAATTATAGGAGCCTAAGTTCTCAGGTTTTCTTTAAAGAGACTCCAGAAAAGAAGAATTCCCCCCCTCCTGCCCCAATTTGTGCTTATTGATTTATGCCAAGTAGAGATGGCCTGAACCTCCAATTTTCGGTTTGCAAACCTACCGCGAAAGTTCGGTTCGCGTGAACTTACGTGAACCACAATAGACTTCAATGGGGGGTGCGAACTTTGAAAACTAGAAAAATTTACGTCACCATCTCGTTGATTACTCTCCCTGATAACCATAAGACATTTCTTGCAATGGAACTGACCTACCTGGACGTCTGCTCTCAAGTGCTAAAGGGTAAAGCCCTGGCCACTCACTAGCTTTACCTCAGGCTGGCTTTTACAGGTACTCTGACGTTCTTGTTCGGCCTACAATATACCCCTTTTCCCCCTTTCCTTTTCTTCCCTTTTTTCTACTGTTCCTACTTCTGAGGGTTCTGTGAAAAAGAGAGCTTTTCCATCCGCTTGTACTCGGAGCTTAGCGTGGTATAGCATGCAAAGGGTAGTTGTGATGCATGTAATTTCTTTTTTGCCTCCGTTATTTTAGCTCTAAGTTTCTGGACCTCCATAGTGTAGTCTGGGTAAAAGGATATCACAGTGTTTTCATATTCAATGGAGCCTTTAGCACGGGCAGCTTTTAGAACTGTATCATGGTCTCAGTAATTCAGCATTTTGAATATAAAAGTACGTGGTGGTGCACCGGGGCCTGGGATCTTTGCCCCTATTCTGTGGGCTCTTTTCACTACAAAAACTTTAGAAAAAGTGGTCTCACCAAACAGTTCTGTAAGTAGAAATTCGGTAAACTTCTCGGAGTCTGCTCCTTCTGCCTTCTCCGGGAGTCCCACTATTCTTATATTTGAACGACGCTGCCTGTTTTCTTGGTCCTCTTGGCGATCAGTTATAGCTTTTAGACCTTTCTGCGAGGCACTCATCTCCAAGTTCAAAGGTCTTACTGTGTCTTCCAAGGATCTGACTCTCCCTTCCACATCAGAAACACGGCCCTTCAAATTGCGGAGATCTTGTCGGAGTAAAGTGACGTCTAATTTCACAGAGTCCAAGGTGGAAGTAATTTGTGTAAGACCGGCTTGGCATGCTGTTACTGCTTCCAAAACTTGCGCCAGTGTAGAACGTTTTGCTTTCGGCGCCGTGGAGGATTCATCATCCGAGGGAGCTTGGGAAGATGAACCGGCGCCATCTTGGTCCTCATGCCGGAATTTTTGCAGCTTGGTAAGGGCTTCTGAGGTCCATGATTGAGCCATCAGGTATGTTGGTGGGACGGGGACACCATTCCGAGCAGTTCAGGAGCAAATTATAGGCAAATAGCCCCCCGAGGATCAGTACAGGATAGAGAAGATGGGAGCTCTTCAGCGGCACGTCCTCATGCCATGAGCTTTCAGACACACCCCCATATTTGTTGTATATTAGTTAGTCAGGGTGATATCGGGGCACTGCTGTCATTGTACGATTGCATGCATATTGTTTGTATGTGTATTTGCTTTTCTGTACATAAAAAAATGTTCATTCACCTTTAAATCCAATCTGTGCAGACCTCAGTATTTCCTTACAAGTGATCTGTTTCTTGTTTTGCCTTGATAAGGATCTGCATGCACAGATCTTTACACAGGGGTTTCTGATAATAGTGTTCATATCTTGGAACAAATCAGAATCAGAATCACTTTATTTTGCCAAGTACAGCAGGAGGTGTAATCGGAATTAGTTGTGGTTCACATGGCATAGACAGGAGTATAAGACAGACGCACAGCACGTACACTTTAAAATGCAGAATCAGTTCATATCTTCCATTTCACTGCTGTGCAAAATACAGCCCAGTAAATAATGATAATAATGATATTAGTAATAATAATGATGGTAATAATAATAATAATAGGGGTGCAGGTAGTGGCCCCGAGTCTATCTGGATAGGCCAGGCAGGCAACAGCGGGGACCGGTTTGATCGATCCAGCTAGAGCGCAATGGTATGCGAGCCCGTCAGGGGGAGGTTGGAGTTCAGTAACCGGACAGCTTGAGGGAAGAAGGTGTTCTTCCGCCTGGTGGTTTTTGATGGTATGGCCTTTAGTGACGGCCCAATGGGAGGAGCTTGAAGTAGTGGCTGCCTGGGTGAGAGGGGTCACGGGAGATCATGGTGGCCCTCTTCCTCATCCTGGCGGAGTGGAGGAGATTGAGACGTGGAAGAGGAGATCCGATGATCTTCTCCGCGTCCGTTATGACTCTCTGAAGTTTGTGTTTGTCGCTGGCCGTTGCGCCCGCGTACCAGACAATGACTGAGGAGCAGAGGATGGACTCAATGGTGGAAGTGTAGAAGCTGGTCAGCAGCTCCTTGGGCATGCCAAATCTCTTCAGTTGGCGCAGGAAGAACAGCCTCTGCTAAGATTTCTTCTGGATTTTGGTGGTGTTTTGCTCCCACTTCAGCTTGTTAGTAAGAGTTGTGCCGAGGAACCGAACAGATGTCACCTTAGAGACTTCTGTACCCCCAATGAGGACAGGTGGGAGGGGTGTAGGGTTTCGCCTAAAATCTACCACTAGTTCAACAGTCTTTGCTGCGTTGAGGACTAGGTTATTGTCTTTGCACCAGTTGCATATTCTCTCGACTTCGCTGCGGTACTCCTGCTCCCCATTTTTACCAATAAGGCTGATGATAGTGGTGTCATCTGCAAATTTGATGACTTTCAAAGATTCAGCGGATGAGATGCAGTTATTGGTATAGAGGGAGAACAGTAGAGGTGACAGAACGCAGCCTTGTGGAGCCCCCGTGTTGGTGGTTCGAACCCTTTAGAGGTGGTTGCCAAGCTTCACCTGTTGTGTTCTGTTAGTCAGGAAGTCATTGATCCATGCGCGAAGAGTGGGGTCAACTCCGAGCTGCGACAGGTTGGCGAGCAGGATGTCTGGGCAGATCGTGTTGAACGCTGAGCTAAAATCCAGGAACAGGATCCGAGCGTAAGAGGCAGAGCTGTCTAGATGCTCAGTGATGTAAGCCACGCTGGCATTGATGGCATCCTCCACGGATCTGTTTGCCCTATAAGCAAATTGGAGTGGGTCTAAAAGGGCGTCCGTGGACTTCTTCAGGTGGGCAAGAACCAACCACTCGAGGAGTTTCATGATGTTCAAGGTAAGAGCCACTGGTCGGAAGTTATTGTGCTCGGTACTGCCAGGTTTTTTTGGGACTGGTACAATTATAGACTTCTTAAAGCAGGAGGGGACTATACCACCCGTTAAGGACTGCTTAAATAAGGAGGTGAGCACAGGGGCGAGCTGATCGGCGCAGGATCGCAGACAGGTAGACGACACTCCATCTGGGCCGGAGGATTTCCTGGGGTTCAACTTATGGAGGTGCCGGAGTACCTCTGATTCCAGAACAGTGACAGGAGCCAGGGCGGCGAGTTCACCCGATGCTGTTTGGCCCGCGGGTTGGTTGGGATGATGCTCAAATCTGCAGTAGAACTCGTTGAGCTCCTCCGCCAGTTGAAGGCTTGGGGTCGCCGTTTGGGGTACAGATTTGAAGTTCGTGGCTGCTCTCAGACCCTTCCATACCTCCCATGTGTTTGATGACTGAAGGCAGAGCCTCAGTCTATCGCCGTAGGCCCGCTTTGCAGATTGCAGTTCTTTGTTCAGGGTATACCTGGCCTCTCTGAATTCCTCTGAGGAGCCAGACCTGTGCGCCTCCTGTAACGATTGTGGGATATCTCCGTGTTCAGCGCACAAAGATGTGCGCTGACACTGCGGAGGTCCTCCACAAGCGTGTCAAGATGCTAGAACCCAGCTTTTGGTGCAAGCACCAGTAGAGGGAAATTCCTGTCGGCAAAGGGCGCTGGGGAGCGCAGAGGAACCAATTCCCTGCACCTCCACAAATGCCAGACAGGAATTGCACGAAGCGCAGAACGCAATCGCAAGAGAAGCGATTGTGAATGAGAACGAGCAAAGGGACAGGTTGTATGTGTGTGCGCCAATCTAGTCGCCACCCCGCGACCGCGCACACACAACAGCAGGTGCGAAACAGAAACGCAACCGCCAAGAACGGCGATTGCCAGAAGTGACACAAGGCAGATCAGAACAGAATACGAGGATAGCAAAGGCACAGTAAATCATACAATGAGAAGATACGGAAAATAATAAACGCTAGCTAACCGCGAACACCGCACTCATTCGCAACAGTGCACGCGGTTATGCGCGGTCTCCACGTGATAAGCACAATAGAGACAAGCACGCCTAACTAACCATCAACAGACAAACACGAAACAAAGAACGTGAACGCTTGCTTAACGGTTACCTCATCGAGCCTACAGCAAGCGCCCGTATCAGACAAGACAGACAAACGAGAAACAGGAACTAGGCAGAAAGGATCCACCGCTCTTCCGCCAGAGCAAGTGTGATCCAAGCAGGAACACAGATCAGAAAGATCCACAGCCGCTAACGCTAGCGGCTAGTGCGATCTAAACAAGACAGATCAGATGAGGTAGCTGGTAGCAACCGCTGCTCCAGCTTACACTCCAGGAACTAGATCAGAAGGATCCACAGCCGCTACCGCTAGAGGCTAGTGCGATCCAAACAAGACAGAGCGATTCGCTATCAACCGCCGCTGGTGACAGCGCAATCGCGACAGACAAGACAGGACAGAATAGGCAGTACAAATTATACACAAACTGACTGCACTAACTAGGAATGCAAGGAGCACTCCCCAAGAATTAACTATACTAAGATAGCAGTGGCTGACACTCCAGGTGAGTCCAACAGGAACAAACCTCTATGAGCAGCGAAGCATTGTGGGAAATACACATAATACTTATAGTACACGCCTCCAATGAATGTGGCCAGGCAATTTGCATGACAACGTATGCAAATTCCTCAGCAAGCACAAGCTGCAAAACTGACAGAAGGTCTTCTTTCCAGAGTCCTGCAGCATGCAGACCTGAATAATGATCAAAAGCGGGCAGCTGAGCAGATCGTTACAGTACCCCCCCTCTAGGGATGAATTCCAGACGTCTTTCAAAACTGGCGTTACCAAAAAACTCTAACTGAAGACTCATGAAGGTCGGGGCAGCCCGACAAGGTCCAATTCCAGAGTCAGTCCACCCGAAACCGACCTCATCGGAAACAGAAGCCACCGAAACATGCCCATCAGTACTACCAGTCTTAGCGTAACACCCATCAGGACTGTGGATACCAGAGAAAAAGCCATCGACACCCTCCAGACAATACCCACCACCTTCCAAGGAGCGTCCGGAAATACCAAACCTGCCACAATACCTGTTCGAAGTGTCCCTTACAACACAAAAGCCACCGTTGATCTTATCCAGGGGACCAAGCAAAATCTCTCCCGGAATCTCCCAGAACCTTTTGAAGCTCCACAGAGATCCCAAGAGGGCAGAACAATCACCAGGCTCACATGGAGAATTACCAAGAACCCCCATGGATCTAATGACAATTCCGGATTCAGAATTACGAGGACACCCATCAAGATCAAGACTTTCAGGGACCACTTCTGGGCATGCAAGAAGGCAGGCTAAATCAGAGCATGTCTCCACCGAGGAAGCATCTGAGTACGCTGGTAACCGAGGCACACTTGGGCTTTCTGGGTCACAGAGCACACTGGGGTACACCAGCACAGGAGAAACCTCAGTACATGTCGGGGAACTGCCAACCTTAGAGTCCGGCACGACAAGACCAAAACCAGTACCGGACAGAGAATCATCATGAGTGGAGGTCACAGGCACTGGACTTTCAAAAGAAGACTCGGATACAAATTCAGAAATTTCTGTGACAATAATATCATCATTGACTACATATGAGTGAAGCTCCGTCAGAGCTGAAAAGGTAGCCAGCAAGGCAGCAATGCCTACGGAAGAGGGTAACACCTCAGAAGGACTTGGGGGGCAGGAGACATCTCCTACAAGTTCTGCACCCTTTGGGAGGAACTCAGAGACCTCCAGAACATCAAACAAGACCTCAGGAACATCATTTTTCAAGTTTTCTCGGAAGGATTCTGAACTATCCATGTTACAGGGCAAAACTGGAACTTTATTTTGTGGACAGGGCAGATGTCCCAGGAATGGTTCCACCATAACCTGAGACTGGATCTCATCATCATGAGGGGAATGTACAGGTATATTTACTGTAACACACACTGACTCCCTAACTTCATTCTCACTGTACCCAGAATTCTGTGTGGCAGTCAAACTAGCTTGTAACTCCAAAACTGCAGAAAAACAGAGTATAGTGGCAATACCTAGACGAGCCTCTAGGGACACTGCAGGAGACTCTAAAAAAGGCCATCTTAATTCATCCAGAGTACAGGGTGCAGAATCAGCACTTTCCTCAGAACAAGAAATGGACTCACAAATGTCAGTGTGATTGGACATCATATTGTTATTCATGGTACAGGGCAGGCTCAGAGAAACTTTCTCTGGACCCAGCAAAGATGTTTCAGAGTCAGATTCGCAAAACCGAAGCGCTGTCTCGCTCTTAGATTCGGCTAACAATGTCAAATCCGAGGAGCCAGAACGCAAAACCTGCGAATCCAAGATCGCTTTAGGTTGTGAAACTGACGCTTCCATAGCGCAAATCTCCGCGATCTGCGGAGCAGACTGCAAGGCATCTAGGGTCGAAACACTGGAGCAATTGTCCCCAGGCAACGGGCCCTTACAGGTGTGAACAGGGTGAGACAAAGACTCATCTGCAGAAGAAATAGCGACATCAACAGAATAAACTTTATTAGGCATATTAATTTCACTTTTGATGCTGCATAGTTTAGGAATTTTTCCCATAGCAGGATCATAGATGGAAGATCTTAAAGATCTGTTCTTAGATGACAAGGGATCCCACATATCTTTGAGAAAACTGGCACATTCATGTTGATCACAATCTGCAGGAACATCTGAGAAACAGGCATTACATCGCATCGATTCAGACTTCACGCAATCAGGAGAGAATCTTTCAAGATTCGCACAAGAATCAACCACAGTAGTGCACCCATTCATGTCAGGTCGCACAATATCTAGACTCATATGCTTTACCCCAGAAAGGCAGGAACAATCATCCGATAACGATGTCTCTTTATTGAAGTCAAGAAGGTCTTCTTTCCAGAGTCCTGCAGCATGCAGACCTGAATAATGATCAAAAGGCTGCCTGCCTGCGCAGGCAGCTGAGCGGGTCGTTACACCTCCTCTTTGCGTTTCCGAAGTCGGCGAAGCCTGTCGTTGAACCAGGGTTTGTTATTGGGGCAGACTCTGAAGGTCTTGGAGGGGATGCACGTTTCCTCGCAGAAGCTAATGTAGGAGGTGACGTTCTCGGCCCATTCATCAAGGGTGGGTGCCTCCAGAGTCGTCCAGTCGGTGGTTTCAAAGCACGCTTGGAGCTCCAGTTTGGACTCTGCAGTCCATTTTATTGTGGTTTTGACTATGGGCTTTGAGGTCTCCAGGAGCCTCCTGTAGGTGGGGATCAGGTGTATTGTGTTGTGGTCGGAGTTCCCCAGGGGGGCACCTTGGATGGCCTTGTAGGCATTCTTATGGACCGTGTAGCAGTGGTCCAGGGTGTTACTGTTCCTGGTGGGGCAGGTGATGTGCTGCCTGTAGCGGGGCAACTCGTGCCGAAGATTCGCCTTATTAAAATTGCCCAGGATGATGAACAGGGCCTCCGGGAGGGCAGTTTCCCACCGCGAGATGCAGTCTCTGAGTGCATGCAGGGCAGTCTTGGGGCATGCATCGGGAGGGATGTAGGCCCCAATAAGGACCAGGGAAGAGAATACCCTCGGGGAGTACCGAGGCCTGCAGTTTATGGCAAGGAGCTCAACATCTGGGGTGAAGGCCTTGTGGAGAGTGGTGGTGTTGGAGCACCAGGAGGTGTTTATGTAAAAGCAGATTCCGCCACCCCTCGTTTTTCCAGAGAGGGCAGCATCCCGGTCTGCTCTTAGAAGGATGTAGCCTGGAACATGCAGATAATTGTCGGGGATACTGTCACACAGCCAGGTTTCGGTGAAACAGAGAACAGGGGTGTTCTTGCTGATCTGGGGTTTGCTGTCGAGTAAGAGGAGCAGCTCGTCCAGTTTGTTGGGTAGTGAGCAGATGTTTGTAAGTAGGATGGCAGGGACAGGGGAGCGTAAACCCTTCCTTTTGAGTCGGGCCTGGGCCCCCCCCCCCCCTCCTTCCTCTGTGGCGGCGTTTGCTCAGTGCTTGTTTGGTGGCGAGATATTCGATGTGTGCGGTGACAGCATTTCACAGGGAAGAGTTTGGAGAAGGCTTTGGACTGACCGGGGGTTCCCATTTGAGAAGGGCCTCTCTAGAAAAGGGTGACAGTCCGTTCAGCGCCCATGGCACAAGCTAGATGGTATGGAGCGGGCCGCCCGGTGCCGATAGATGATATGGAACAGGAGGCAAAGATAGGTGGTATTTGGCGGGCAGCACAGCACAGACTGTAACACAAATAGATGGAATGGAGCAGGCCGAGGTGGGATGCTGGTTAGTGGGATCATATCATATGAGCAGTGCAGGACAGACCATCACATGAGCAACGCGGCACAGTCCGTCACAAGGGCAATGCAACACAGTCTAACACATTAGCAATGCAACACAGTCCATCCCATGAGCAGTGCACCCAAAACCATCCCATGAGCAACGCAGCACAGTCCGTCACATGAGCAATGCAACACAGTCTAGCACATGAGAAATGCAACACAGTCCATCACATGAGCAGGGGAAGATCATCACATGGGCAGTGCCATGAGGCTCTCAGCAACAAGCAGCGAGCACCCAACAAGTTTGGAGCAGGGAGGCATTGGGTAAAAAAGCAGTTGTTGCCTTACCTGATGGAGCTGTAGAGGGGGCTCTGTGTGCTGGTGTGGGCGCCAGACCGTCAGAGGAGGTTTCAGCACCCCTCAGGTTTGGAGCAGGCAGGCAGTGGGTGGAGGACAGAAGTGCCACCCCAGATGGTGCTATAATGGGGGCTCTGTGTGTTGGTGGGGAGGGCGATATTTCGTTATGTCCGTGAGGGGCACATCGGCGGCGGAGGGAGCACGTGCAGACCATGTGGGCTGCGCCCGACGTGGCGTTGAGCAACCTGCAGCAATGGCCCCTGGAGATCCTCCGTCCACTACAGCAGCAGCAGCCTTGCCAGACAGCCGGGCAGGTGGCCTTTTACGGTGGCTGCGTGGGCAGCCCTGTGGACTTGAGGAGGCAGCAGCAGAGAGGGTCCCGGCTTGAGCGGAGGCAGGCCAGGCAGAGCGGAGGAAACAGGCCGGGCAGAGTGGAGTTCACCTAACCTCCTCGCCTCCTCCTTGTCCCGGAGGTCAGTTTGATGCTGTGCGGGACGGGCCAGTGGGTGCAGGCCGGCCACGTGGGTGGTCGGTGCAGCGTAGGGGACGTACCTTGGGAGGATGGAAAGGGATTCGAGCAGCAGCAAGGAGCAGCGACGGGGAGCCGGGGCCCAAGGCAGCGCCAGGGGGCGGGGATGCAGCATCAGCTAGGAGTGTTGCTGGAGGCGCCTCAGTAGATGGAGCAGCGGCAGGCCTGTGGGAGCAATCCGGGGACAGAACGCCCGAGGCTGGGGGTTGCAGCGGCGGCCTAGGATCCGGGGAGTAGCGGCCGGACAAGCAGACTGTGGATGGAGCCGCCGTGGAGGTGAGATGGGGGCTGGTTGGAGGGGGGACCTGAGCAGCAGGCTGTGTGAGGGCGGCAGGAAAACGTCAGGTCGCCTGAGGCTGGAGTTGCAGCGGCAGCCGCTTGGATCCGGGCAATCTGTGGACAGGACGGCTCCTGTGCGTCCGAAGGTGGAGTGCGGCAGGCGGGCAGGAGCGGAGACCAGAGCGGCAAATGGGCGGTGTAGAGTGCTAGATTCTAAAACACTAAAAAAACACTAAAAATTAGGAGAAAAAATAATAAAAACTAAGAGAAAACTGCCTAGATGTAGGAGCCATGTGACCGAGACGACCTACGTGTAGAAGCAGGAACAGAGCCAGACACAGATAATGATTATTCTATATTGGTGGTTTCCAGTTCCAACCTTCTGTATTTTCAGACACCCCATCTCCTCGTAATCTGTGGCCAGCTGTTGTGTGTAACACCAGGCCTCAACAACATCCTGTACAGCTACCAACACCCCTGTTGTCCCATACAGGTATGCTCAATGGGCAGTGGCACCCTTTATCTGCCAGTATATTATTATTATAGACCTACACAGATGGGTGGGCACCAGGCTGCCTGGCATCTGTTACTCTATACAGGCATTTATTAGCCATGAGGTGCTGCTCACTAATCCAACACACACAGCTGGGCCCTGTTGTTTTGCAATATTCCTCACTGATTCTCGCTCACTTCCTGCACTGTACACGGCTTCTGTAATGTGACAATGGCCCGGGAATATGATACTGCTGTAGTCTAATGTGTGAGGCTGAGAAGGAAAGCTCTGAGGAGTGTCCTGGAATAAAGGGGGCATTTCCTGTACTGTGTGATCGACAGAAGACAGAGATTTTGCAGACTTCTTAGTCTTCAGAACAAATAACGTAAAGCTTTTAATGAATGGTTAACAGAGACCCGCCACAAAGGGAAACATCTGTGAAAGAGACCCCAGAGATGAAGCCAGGCTCCATTTTTTAAAACATTTACATTTTTTGCACAATGATACGGAATATGCTAATACTAGTGTAGCCTGCTAGACAGCTGAACAAGTTTAATATTCATGTGCTAGCAAATTGTTTCTTTTCATTTTTTTTCTTTCACATCACTCGCTTTTATTGTAGTAAAAAACACAAGAGTGATCATAAAAACAAATGACAATTAAAAGAACAAATCTGTAAATTAAAGGAGTACACAATTCCGAGAGAGGGGCAAGCTACAGTGGAATAGTTATGAAAGCATAGGAGGAACTACAGTACAATAGTGAATAAATACATGTCCCAAAGGAGCCCAGACATCGGATGATCACATCTTCAGCCTAAGCAAAGGGCACAGGTCTATGAGGATTGGAATAACTATATAAATAACCATAACTATAAATCTTATCTTACTAATATTATACATGCCAAAGTTCGGATGTTTGTCACTCAATCATGCAACAATGGCTGAACGGATTGGAATGAAATTTGGCACACACATAGTCAGTGCTGCTCGAATACCCCTTTTCAAAATCCAAATTGAATTCAGATCCAGATACCCAGATATACGGATCCGATTCAGATATCCAAATCCAAAATTTTTGGCATCCGAACCCAATTTCCGGGATATCCGGTCGGATTCAAATATACAGATAGAAAACCGGAAGTGGCCTGTAAATGGCTCAAATTGCTTTCAAAACTCTCTCTCTCTCTCTCTCTCTCTCTCTCTCTCTCTCTCTCTCTCTCTCTCTCTCTCTCTCTCTCTCATAGAGGATAATTTTTATTCACTTAACCAAAAAGTGGGTGGAGATAAATACAAATTTCACTGGGGAAATGTAAACTGCAGCCATTCTTACACTGTTAATGGTAGGGTTCTCAAACTTTGCATTGTTGGCCACTGGGTGACTGGGATTCAAATTCAGAAAAAGGGTGGAGTCACAAACAACCAATCAGATTTGTTTCATTGCATTGGAAATTATTGATGCCAAAGACCACAAATCTCACAAACTTGGTCATTGAGTAATTGTGTGTTAAGGTTAGAAAAAGTGGGAGGAGCCAACACCAGCCAAATACATACGTGGGCAATGCTGGGCCATCAGCTAGTTTGCAATAATTCAGGTTGGAGTGAGCTCTGAGGTGTCCCACAATGCATCACTGCTGAACAAGGAAATCATTATGCCTGGCTACATATACTGAGGGCACCTATGCCAGGCTGCCTCTACATATAATCCAACATCCATACAGATACTGAGATACACATATCTTAAGAAGGCAAACCTTTGTGTTTCCTTACATTTTAGTAAGGAAGCTTTTTGGTCCTTTGTAGCCCCTTACACACTCCAATGAGTTCTGGTTCCACCATGAGCTAGCTGGGTAGTCTGTAAAGCCCCATCTACACATACAATTTTCCATCAGATTGACCAGAGATCACCTGTAGACATCCAAATTGTTTTTGATCAATTTTGCGATTGATTTTGCATTGATAAGTATCCAAAATCGATTGCAAAATTGATCGGAATCTGATCGGACCGTTCGGTAATTATCTAATAGATCCATCAATCTGACGGAAAATTGTACTGTGTAGATGGAGCTTAACCCTAAGTGTTTCAAAGTCCTACTCCATAGAGCCACATTAATCCATGTTATGTACCATGCAGGGCTGTCCCGCTCATGATGCCAGGTGACACCGCTTCCTCAGGTGGCATAATTCATCAGGTAGCATCCCACCTAACCCCCTCTATTCCTGGCCTCCCACCACCCTCCCTCCCTGGCCACTGGATGAATTACCTGATTTAAACAAGCGGCAGCCTCCTCCTGCAGCAGGGCAGGCATGGTGGGCCCCCCTCGGCTCGCCTGCATGCTAGGAGACCTCAGGTCCGTGTGACTCACAGAGGCACTGTGAAGAGAGGACAGCAGCGCATATCCTGGCAGTAAAGTAATTACTTGTGGTATATGCGCTATGGGAACTGCTCTCCTTTCATCCTGCAGGCCCCGTGAATCTGAGGTCTTCAAGCAGGCATGCAAGCTGAGAAGGACCTTGCATGCCTGCCTTGCTGCAGGAGGTGGCTGCCGCTTGTTTAAATAAGGTAATCCATCCAGTGGCCGGGGAGGGAGGGAGGGGGAGCAGGCTGGCCACTTTCCTGGCTAAGCTATACTGGGGCATTCTATACTAGCTACCTATGCTGGGGCAAGTATACTATCTATACTGGGGCAACTATACTAGCTATCTATACTGGGTAACTATACTGGGGCAACTGTACTACCTATACTAGGGCAACTATGCTACCTATACTGGGGCAACTGTACTACTGTAACGATTGGTGTCAGCAAGAACAGCTTTTCTGATTATTGGTGATCTGCAGTATTACCAATAATACAGATACTATACCTGATTATGTGGTGATCTGCAGAATCACCAATAATGTGAGTATAGCGAGACACAGGACAACCAGATGTAAAGATAGGTGTTTGGTGCAACAGTAATACAGATAGAGATACTAACTCCCCCAGAGAAGCTGGTAGAGGGAGATATCTCTATAGAACACAGGGATCAGCACTCTAGAAAGCTGGAGATGCAGATGAACTAGTAATCAGTTCACCCAAGGAGCGGGTGGTGCACAGTAAGACAACGTATACTGATCACCCGTGGAGCGGGTGATTCAGACTGTACTGCAGCAGGTGATCACCTGAGGGGCAGGAGATCAAGACTATACTGCAACTCCTAATCACCTGAGGAGCAGGTGATGAGGACAGTACCGTAGTTACTAGTCACCTGAGGAGCAGGTGATTAAGACTGTACTGCAGCTACTGGTCACCGGAGGAGCAGGTGATTAAGACTGTACTGCAGCTATTGGTCACCTGAGGAGCAGGTGATTAAGACTGTACAGAGAATCCCTCACCAGGGACTAGGCTCACTGGTGAGGGCAGGAGAGTCAGACACGCAGATTCGGCAACAAACGGACAGATACGATACAAAGACAGAAGGCTTAAATCAGAGTAGTGTTCAGGCTGAGTCGGCAACTGGATCAGATAGGCAGAAGCACAGAATCAGTAAGCAGAAGAGTAGTCAGGGCTAGCAGAAGGTCATAACAAATAATACAATTCAATTAGTACTTTAGCTATCAACAGAATCTGACTAAGTGTGGATCCCCAGCTCCTGCTGGTTCTAGCACACTTTGGGATCTGACTAAGGTCTGAGTGCTAACACGTAGCATATGGAACAGCAGATGAGGAGCTACTGACAGGCAGGTCCTATACATACTGATAGCGCCCCACAGCGCCGCCCCAGTCACTCAACCAATCAGGAGCACTGCTGGAGTCAGCTGACCGGCCGATCAGCTGACTCCCCTTCTATTCGCATAAAGGTGCTGTCGCCTGGCGCGCACGCGCGTAGTCCTCAGTCTATGTGCAACTGACGGACCAGGCAAAACTCCACCATGTAACTGTGCGGCGAAGGCCGCTGGCTGAGATGCGGAGACAGCCGCCATGCCGCTCACCGCTGTGGCGGCATCTCCGCTATCTAATACAGTACCCCCCCCCCCCCCCCGAGGAGTAGACCCCGAACACTCTTTACACGGCTTTTCAGGGTGTAACTCATTAAACTCTTTCTTTAGATCCTCGGCATGCATGCGGCAATCCAGAACCCAAGTTCTCTCCTCCAGGTCATACCCCTTCCAATGGACCAGGTACTGTACAGAATTCTGCACTAATCGAGAATCTAAAATCTTCTCGATGTCATACTCAGGTTGGTCATCAATCATCACGGGGGGGGGGGGGGGAGAGGAATCCACATGCACAGCAGGCTTCAACAAAGAAACATGAAATGATCTCACACCTCTCATGCTAGCTGGAAGATCAATCACATAAGTCACGTCATTAATCTTTCTGGACACAGAATATGGGCCTACAAATCTGGGCCCTAACTTAGGTGACGGTTGCTTCAATGCCAGATGCCGAGTAGACACCCACACCATGTCTCCTGGGGAAAACTTCCACTCAACAGACCGACTTTTATGCGCCTGTTTTTTCTGCGTCTGGAAGGCTTTTCCCAGATTCTTTTTCACAAGCACCCAAATCTCCTTCAGTGCCCTTTGCCAATCCTCTAGAGCCGGGAAAGGGGAAGATGCCACTGATATAGGGGAGAATTTGGGAGATCTCCCCGAAACCACCTGGAAAGGAGAAAAACCTGAAGAGGAACTCTTCAGATTATTATGCGCAAATTCCGCAAATGGCAGAAACTTTACCAAATCTGACTGCGCATCTGCCACATAACACCTGAGAAATTGCTCCAAGGACTGGTTAACTCTTTCGGTCTCCCCATTGGTCTGTGGGTGGTAGCCTGATGAAAATGATAGGTCCATACCGAGCTGGTGGCAAAAAGTTCTCCAGAATTTAGACACAAACTGGACTCCCCTATCTGACACCACATTCTCCGGAATGCCATGCAGCCGGAAAATGTGCTGGATGAAGAGATCAGCTAATTCCTGGGCCGAGGGGAGTCCCTTCAGAGGGACAAAATGAGCCATTTTGCTGAACCTATCAACTACCATCCAGATGACCGACTTGCCCTCAGACCTAGGGCGTTCCCCTACAAAGTCCATAGACAAGTGAGTCCATGGTTCGTTTGGCACCGGTAAAGGTTGTAGCGTACCTACTGGTGCTTGACGAGAGGGTTTATTTCTGGCACACACAGAGCACTCTCTCACAAACTCTTTGCAATCAAGAGCCAACGAAGGCCACCATAAACATCTGAGCAGGTTCTTGTAGGAGACAAAAAAGGCACAGAGAGACCGGGAGCCCGATCTGGTGTATTATCTCAGGGACACCAGAATATGTGTATAGTAATAAGAAATATACTCACAAAATTGGGTTGCTATATACACGCAACCACTTTTGATCGCATGTGAGGAAGTACCGTCCTCACTCGGCCTTGCTTCTAGCAGTGGGGTTGGTCGCAGCTCCGAAAGGAAAAAATGCCACTGGAAGAACCTTCCAAGTGTGCTTTCCCCTATGCAGGGGTACGATGAATTGGGAGAAGGGTAGGAGGCGCCCGTGGACGTGTAGCTTTAACTCTTATGTAAATTTAGATAAAGTACTTAAGTTCCTACCTTAAAGTAGTATAACTCACACATATAGTAATAGTTGAAGTTTCTGAAGCTTTATTGGGGCACAAATGACAACGCGTTTCGCGGCCGAGCCGCTTCCTCAGGTCTATAGGTGTGCCTTTAAATACAATATGGCAACAATCCGGATAGACATACCACTAAACAATAATGTAATTATAAAAACAATCAGGATAGACATACCACTAAACAATAATGTAATTATAAAAACGACAATAAATAATAAATGCATAATACCAATGCAAAAAAACACATACATATATATATAATGGGTAAAAGGTTAAAAAAGTTGGGAGTATGGCATATAAACATATAGACACACGTGCACGTCTGCGCAAACGCAAGGAACGGTATATGCACACCACCCACGCATATCTACATATATACATCCATGTGTTTTCACAGTTCACTCAATCCATATTTATGCAAAATAGGCTAAAAGCTGAAACACCAGGGGGAGTGTAACCTCAGTTCCCTAGAAAAACTTATGAGTATCAGAGATTCCCACAAAATAGGCATATATGGGGATAGTTTCTATGAAAGGGATATGTGGAGGAGAGGTGGGGGGAGTAGTCCTAGTCTTGTTCAAAAATCACATTTAGTATTATTACCTAGGTGGGCAGGATGCTGCCACAGGGGGACGAGATAGGATGGTAGGAAACAGAGAATTCTCCCCAGAGGGAAGGGGGGTTAAAACTGCCCATAGATAATGTATTGAAAGGTGATGTAGGTTGGAAGCTTACCTAGAGGAGTCACGTCTAGATCCTGAGCGCCATACAGCGCTGCACGTGTAGCGGCGCTGACTAAATAGCTGGATGTGCGCGCTGAGCGGGAGCCCCAGTGAGGTCACCGGGGGGGCGGGGCGAGGATCCCTGTGCGTCATGACGCAAAGTTCGCGCGCCAAAAGGGGATCCTCAGTGTAGTCTCCGGGGGGCGTGGCGTCACACCGCATACGTCAGGACATGGGGATGTCCTGTAAACACGCAGGGATGCGTGCTGAGTAGACGTGCTATAGAGCACAATGTATATGCTGGTGGCCATATTGGAGAAGTCCTAGGGAGGCGGCCATTTTGGGGAGGGCCCACGACGTGACCTAGAGCACAAGTGGCGGCCGTGCCGCCATATTAATGGAGACACATGAGGGCAGCCATATCGTGGTGGGTCAGGGATAGATTTAATATATACCGTATTTTTCGGACTATAAGACGCACTTTTTCTCCCCCAAAAGTGGGGGGGGAAAAGTCACTGCGTCTTATAGTCCGAATGTGCCCTATTCAAGCTGATGCACAAAGCGCAGCGGAAGGTCTTACCGATCCGTGCGCTGTTTCCTCCTTCTCCAGCTGCTGAGCTGATCCTCCTGCAGTATTGGCATCTCCCCTCTTAACTTCTGCTATCTGCGGCGGGGGAGGCAGCCTCAGCGCGATCTTGGTATGCTGTTACTTGCTGGAGGGGAGCCTCAGTGTGATCCCATTTACTTATTCCTTAATCCCTGGTACTTTCGGCGGTGGGGGCAACTCTCAGCGCGATCCGGTGTGATCCGGATACTCTCAGCGTGAGCCGGCAACTCTGCGCGATCCGGCCTGATCCGGATACTCTCATCGTGAGCCGGCAACTCTGCGCAATCCGGCCTGATCCGGATACTCTCATCGTGAGCCGGCAACTCTGCGCGATCCGGATACTCTCAGCGTGAGCCGGTGTGACCCAGCAACTTTTCCCCTAACTTCCTTTACGTGCGTCCTACGTCATGTAGGAGGGGGCGCTGGTAAACAAGGAAGTACACCGGCATCAGGACGGACAGTGGCTGCAGCTAGCGCTGGGATTGCCTCTCTTCTGCCCCACCGCTAAAGTACCCAGAGGGGATATGCTGCGATCGAGCTGAGCCTGCCTGCCACAAGTGCCGGGAGTTAGGGGAAAAGTTGCTGGATCGCGCTGAAAGTTGCCGGATCACGAGAATTGCCGGATCGCACTGAGGATGCCCCCACCCCTGCAAGTACCAGGGATGAAGGAAGAAGTAGCTGGGGTCACACTGAGGCTCCCCCCCCCCCCCCCCGCAGCAAGTACAAGGGGTTGAGGGACAGGATGCTGAGATCGCGCTGAGGCTGCCCCCACCACCGCAAGAAAGAAGATGCTGGGATCACACTGAGGCTTCCCCCTTGCAGCAAATACTAGGGATTAAGAGAGAAGATGCCAGGATCACACTGCTTCCACCCTGCCATGGAGTGGCCTGCACCAAGAAGCACACTGCATCAGGATCACCTCAGCAGCTGGAGGAGGACACAGAGAGCACGGATTCCCAACTGGACACCTGGATAGGTGAGATCCTCCACCCTTTAGATGTAATGGTTAGTTATTACTGGTGGGGGAAGCAAGAGTTTAAAGTAGTGTAATGTTACTGGGGGTGAAGCAGGAGTTAGTTGAATGTAGTGTAGTGATACTGGTATAGTGTAGTGTGTAGTGTAGTAACTAGTGGGGGCATCAGGGGTAAATTAGGGTACGTAGTCTAGCTAGTGGGGACAGCAGGGGTTAGTGTATCTTTTTTTTTTGTTTTACTAATATTTATTAAGAAAATTTTCATAACAGAAAGAAAGGAAAATCAAAGAAAATACAAAGAAAATACTCAGTGTTGAGCGTACATATTAATCATGTCAGGGGTTAACAGCGCCTGTCAGGACAGGTTCATGTACTGTAGGAATGTCCAAGGTCAGCTCATCTCTCAGGCTTTGGTCCAGCTTGGATAGAAATCTGACGTTTTGGGGCTATGAGGAGACTATTTCCACTCATTGCTAATAATAAAATATATTCTTAGTCATCTTGTACATCCAATTCAGAAAGGTAACGGAAATTATATAAAACAAAATAGCTGACATAGGTAAAAAATATACACTGACTCTGTTAGTCTAGACAACACTGAAACTGGGGGAATAACAATAACAATATGTGGGGTCACACCAAAGATTAATGGCTACTGTGGGGAAGGCCTATAAGTGGGAAGTGGGAGAGGAATACTAGTGGCCTTCCATTGGGACTGCGGATGTAGGTTGTATTTATGTATGCAAGGGCTTAAAGATACATATTTGAGTATTTGACTCTTTAGTGATAGGAAATTCCTGGCCGGTTCATGTTTTGTGGGGAGATTCTATGAACCGGAATAATGAGTATAATTCAGGGGGGCCGTAGGTCAGGAGAGGATAGGGACCAGGGGCTCCAGACTTTATGGAAGATTGATTCATTGTCTCTTAGTGATGCTGTCATTTTTTCCATCTCTTTGGTCCATTCAATTTTATGTTTGACCTCTGCCAAAGTCGGGGGAGCAATGTTTTTCCAGGATGAGGCAATTGATAGACGAGTGGCTGTTAAAATGTGGGTGATTAAGCGTACTGTGTGTTTGGGGGTGTCTGGGGGGGGTTTACCAAGGACCATATATATGGGGTCAAGAGGGATTAATATCCCAGTTTTTGATTGGATGAGGTGTTGCACTTTAGACCATAGTGGGGAGATCTTTGGGCAAAACCAAAAGATATGTTCCAGGCTACCCTTTTCATTGCAACCTCTCCAGCAGAACTGAGAGGCTTCTGGATAAATTTTTGATAGCTTAGTTGGTGTAAGGTACCACCGGAACATAATTTTGTAAATATTTTCTCTTATCTGTATGCACATAGAAGAGTGCTTGGCGTTTTCCCATATCTCCTCCCAGTCCTCCAATTGTATAGTTTGAGATAGAGCGGATTCCCATTTGGACATATATGTGTGGGCAGGAGTGGCTAGCCCTGATTTGGTGTGTAACAGAGTATAAATCTGGGAAATCAGACCTTTTTGGTAACCCTTAGAGTCACATATATGTTCAAATGGTGTTAGGGGGGGGATAGAGGCGGAGGGAGAGTGTCGCAGTAGGGAGAGGAGAAAATGCTTTGTTTGGGTGTACTCTAGTATGTTTTGGGATGAGAATGGTAGTTTATCTTTTAGGGAGGCCCTAGTATGTAGAAGGCCAGTGAGAGGGTCTTTCCAGTTTAGCAGGTTAAAGAAGTTGAGATTATACCATCTGGACATGAAGTCTCTAGACAATCCAGGGGGGAAGGCAGGGTTGCCCAGTATAGGTGTTAGTGGGGAGGGAGAAGTTCTCAGGTTAGCTGATGTAGCTGTAGATCTCCAGACTTGTACTGTGAATTTTATAGTGGGGAGTAGTTGAGATAGGGATATTTTGGGTGGTTGGTTGGGCCAAATCAGGGCCGCCAGGGATATTGGGAGTAAAGTGAGTGCCTCAATAAGGCCCCATTTGGTATAAACTTTAAGGTTGGTCCATTCACGCAGTTGACGGAGGTGTGCAGCTTGGTAATAGAATCTAAGGTGGGGTAGTCCCAAGCCCCCTTGCTCTCTAGGAGATAAAAGGGTTGAGGCTCGTATTCTTGGTCGTTTATGATTCCAGACAAACTTAGCAAAGGCTGCTTGTAACATTGACAACTGAGAGGATGGGACCAAGACTGGCAGGGTTTCAAAAAGGTATAAAAGTCTAGGGAGTATGTTCATTTTTAAAGTATAGATCCTTCCTATCCAGGAGATCTTATAGGTGGTCCACTTGTGAAGGTCTTTAAGTATTTGTTGGATGAGAGAGGGGTAGTTGTGTTTATATAGGGTAGAGTATGTGGGCGTGAGATGTATGCCTAGATATTTTAGGGATTGGGTTTGCCATTTGTATTGATAATTTTGTTTTAGTATGTTTAATAGATCGGGTGTGATTTTAATGGGTAATGCCTCTGTTTTATCCTGATTTAAGCGGAAGCTTGAGAGTGATTCATAGGCGGAAATGGTGTCATGTAGATTTGGCAAAGAAATAAGGGGGTTTGTGATGGTGAGCAGGATATCGTCCGCGAATAGAGAGATCTTGAATTCATGTTTATCTATCTGGACACCTGAAATGTTCGTATTTAGTCGTATGGCGCTGGCTAGAGGTTCAATGCTGAGGGCAAAAAGCAGAGGGGAGAGGGGGCAGCCCTGTCTTGTGCCATTACGAATCTGGAAGGGAGTATGTGGGGCCATGGGGAGTTTTATGTTAGCTGAAGGAGAGGAGTATAGAAAATGAATAATATTCAGGAAGGGTCCATCAAATCCTTGATATTGGAGGACATGGAAGAGAAACGGCCATGAGAGACGGTCAAATGCCTTCTCTGCATCTAGGCTAAGAAGCAGAGAAGGCCTACCTGAGCGGGTCATAATGGAGATAAGATCTATGGCTCGTCGGGTGTTGTCCCCTGCTTGTCTATTTAAGATGAATCCCACTTGGTCATTATTTATTAACCTTGGTAGTATGGCGTTTAGTCGACAGGCTAGTGTTTTGGTGATAATTTTAAGGTCTGAGTTTAGAAGTGAAATAGGCCTATAGCTCTGTGGAAGCTGTGGGTCCTTTCCTTCCTTGGGAATTACTGTTAATAGGGAGTTTAGGAAAGTGGAGGGGGGATATTCACCTGTCATAATTTTATTTGCTAGAGATGTCAGATAAGGAACCAAGACCATTTGGAAGTTCTTATAATAAGAATAGGGAAGGCCGTCCGGGCCTGGTGACTTAGAGGAAGGAAGAGATTTGAGTGTTTCTAGAATTTCTTTGCTAGAAATTGGAGCGTTTAATGTTGTGCGTTCTTCATCTGTCAATTTAGGGAGTTTCAGATTTTCTAAAAAAGAGGAAACTCTGTCTGTGTATGTGGGGTCCGTTGAGGGGTCAGGTAAATTATATAGCTGCTCGTAATATGAGGTGAAGAGTTGTGCTATTTTAGATGGGTTATAGTGAGTGGTGCCTTCAGTATCTTTCATGGCGTGGACTCCCTGAGAAGATCCCCTGGGATTAAGTTTACGAGCAAGTATAGTGTGGGGTTTATTTCCCCGTTCAAAAAACAGCTGCCTGGTCCATTTCAAGCTTTTCTCTAGCTGTGTGGTCTGAAGGGACCTAATATCAAGCTTTAATTTTTGGATATTAGAGAAGAGGTCTTGAGATGGAGATTGTTTATATAGGATATATGCTTCTTTGAGGGCCTTCGTGAGCTCGGTCAATTTCCGTGAGGAGATCTGTTTGCGTTTGGAGCCCTCAGCAATAAAGTGACCCCTAACAAAGGCTTTGTGTGCTTCCCAGGCCATCCCCAGTGAAGAGACAGAAGGGATATTGGTGGTAAAGAAGGACTGGATTTCTTCTGACATTTTGGTGTGAAATGTTTTGTCCCTTAGTAGAGATTCGTTAAGTCTCCACTGCATAGGTTTGTGAGGCGTGTGTAGCCAATCTAGTTCAATTAGGACAGCATGGTGATCTGACCAAGCAGTGGGGGAAATGTCTGCTGTGATCAAGGATGGCAGAGTAGGCATTTTGGCAAAGAAATAATCTATGCGGGAGTGTGTTGCATGGGGGGGTGAGAAAAAGGTATAATCCCTGTCTGTGGGGTTCGCAATTCTCCATAAATCTAGGAGGCTATATTTACGGATCAGGGCCCTAAATTTCCTGGAAAGACGGTCATGTGAGGGGTATGATGGTGCGTCTAGGGATATTGATCTGTCATTAACAGAGGAGAAAGCTAGGTTAAAATCCCCCCCTAAGATAAGGGTCCCATTAGTCACTTTAAAAAGTTTAACGAGAAAGCTTGTCAGGAAGGGAATTTGGTTGGAATTTGGTGCATATACATTGGCCAATGTTATAGGTCTACCCGATAGTGTGCCCAGCAAGATCAAATAGTGACCTTTTGGATCTTTGATGATTTTGGTTATTTGTAGCGGGAGGCCTTTTTTATATACAATTGCTACCCCCGCCTTTTTTTTGGGTCCCGATGCTAGATACACTTCCGGGTAAGCTTTATTGTAGAGACGCACGGAGTCCTGTGAGGATATATGTGTCTCTTGCAAAAATGCGATATCACTCGCCAGTCTCCGCAGGTCCCGCAACAAAGAGTTTCTTTTTTGAGGTAGATTTAAGCCCTTGCAATTTAAAGTAAGTATCTTAACCATTGTCTATGTGAAATCTGTAACTATCTAAACAAACATTAATCATTTGGCGTGAAACAGTAGAATAAAACAGAAGGAAGGAACATAAGATCAGATAAACATTTGCGTAGTATGGGAGGAGTGCAAGTAGGTAGCATAAGCCACTGGATGTAACGTGGCTACATATTGCAGCAACTAAAAGTAGTTGCACTATCAAGAGTCGAGTGAGAGTTCCTGGTTCCTCCCGGGACCAGATGGCCTCAGGGTCGACTCTCCTGAGGAGCATGAGGGCGAAACAATTAGGTCGGCACATGACTCAAGACTGGGTGCCCGTAATGTTAAATAGCGTGGAGAATGAAAGGTTAGTCCGGGATCCTCTATTCTGGCCTGTGGCCTTTACTCACAATTGACGAGTAGCGTATATGCATCAATGGGATTTTCAAGATGATTGGGAATCCATTCTTTCCAGTGGGTCAGGGTAGGTAAGGCTTCGGGTGGGTGCATTTGTTGAGTGAGAAATATGGCGCACCTTTCTGGGTGGAGAATTATCAGAGAGAGAGCGTAAGTATTCAGTGGTAGTGTTACTTGGGGGTGGGCGGATTCCCATCTGCTTCAAGAACATGGGGGCATCATCAATGTCCGAGAGCGTGAAAAAGGATCCATTCCTGTTTACCATTAAGCGGAAAGGGAAGCCCCACCTGTAGTCGATTCTCGCATCTCTTAGGAGTTGGGTGATAGGCTTGAAAGCCCTGCGTTTTGCCAGGGTGATGAGAGATAAGTCTGTAAAGATGGAGAGGTCATCCCCTTTAAATGACAGCGGGGACGCTTTGCGGGCTGCTTTTAGAAGGGCCTCTTTTGCTTCATAGTAATGCATGCGGATTATTACATCTTTAGGCCTTTGTGAAGTAGTCTGTCTCTCTCCTAGTGAGCGGTGAGCTCGGTCCATTCTCCAGAGTTCAGTTGGAATGTCAGGTGCTAATGTTTTAAAGAGATCAGTCAGATAGTGGCTTAGCTGGTCCGGATTAACAGACATAGATATACCTTTAATTCTCAGGTTTTGTCTCCTATCACGATTTTCCTGGTCTTCTTGTGCGTTTCTTAAGAATTTAATGTCAGACTGCATCAGTTTCTGATCTTCTTCTAAGTCCTTGTGTTTTATAGTAAGTGCGTCCATTTTCCCCTCTACTGTACTGGTTCGCTCCCCTAGGCTATTCATGTCCCTTTTTAGGTCATTTACTGCTGTGAGGATTACGTGTTGGAGGGAGTCATGGAGGGAGCGGTAGTGTCTCTCTAGAGTGGCCTCCAGAAGATCAGCCGTCAGGGGAGCCGAGGATGGGAACTGTGGGGCCTGTGAGGCCTGCTGTGAGAGAGCTGCGTCAGGCTGTTCAGTGTGGCCGGCGCCATCTTGGCTGTCTGGGGTGCGGAGGTAGCGTTCCATGGCGCCTGTCTGCGGGGCCGTTTTGGAGCCCGTTTTCGCTGCCATCCGGCTGCCTGTGTGTTCGGAGGGGGATCCCGGGTCTGTGCCGCGCTATTGAGGCGGAGAGGAAGCTGTGGGCGGCGGTAAGTGAGCTGCGTGGGACCGGAGCTCCGGGTCTATGCGGCCATCTTGTTGTTGCCGCGCATGCGTCCTGGGGTTAGTGTATCTTGAACAGAGGCAGCTTGGGGGAAAAAATGTCTACAAAATGCCCCTGCACTATAGACGCACCAGGTTTAGCATGTTTTTTTTTTTTCCTGAGTTTTTGTCCTCTAAACCTAGGTGCGTCTTATAGTCCGGAGCGTCTTATAGTCCGAAAAATACGGTAGGTATTACAAAAGAAATGTAGATATTAGGATATATTGTGATGTATCCAGTATATATGATCTGGATCTAAATGGAAGTAATCCTAATGGCAGATATATAGACATATAGATAAATGCATACAATACAAAACATACACTTCTTCAGCCAGTATAAGATAAGACAATTAGAAATTAGACAGAGATATGAACAAGTGTAAATATACAATAATGGAAGTAATGGGGCCATGACTGTACAATAAAGGTGTATAAAGCAAATAGGATAGCTGTACACAAGTATATTATATACCCGCCCAAAACGTCCACATTTATGTCTAGGATTACTAGGAGTGTAATGGGGCGGTGATGATACTGGGTAGTGTCGCTGGAGTAAATTGCTGAAGAGGGGACTCCTTTCTGGGGTAGATCCTTATACGGGGAACTTCCTATGTGGATTGACTGGGGGCAGGATGGGGGGTTAAAGCTACACGTCCACGGGCGCCTCCTACCCTTCTCCCAAACCATAAACATCTGGCCAGTAGGTCCTGAGTTCGAGCAGCCCGGGATGCCCTGCATTCTTATGGGCGTGGAACAATTGCAAGAGTTGTAGGCGAAAAGGAAGTGGCACAAACAGAACCCTCTTCTGGCTTCCCTTCTGGAATATCTTGCTGGTAAGGCCCTAGGGTAACCGCCCAGTCTTCCCAGGTTTCCGTGGCTGCCACCACCAGTCTTTGAGGTAAGATGGTCTCAGGGGTTGATGGCTAAACTGTCTCGGGCTCAAAAAACCTAGATAATGCATCTGCTTTGACATTCTTACTTCCCGGTGTATACGTGATGACAAACCTGAACCTTGAAAAGAACAAGGACCAGTGAGCCTGTTGGGGGCTAAGTCTTTTGGCCCCTTCGATGTACTCCAAATTTTTATGATCAGTATAGACCGTGATCGTATGTTCTGCCCCTTCCAGCCAATGGCGCCATTCTTCAAATGCTAACTTAATGGCCAAGAGCTCCCTTTTGCCAATATCGTAGTTCCTCTCGGCTGGAGAGAACGTACGAGAAAAGAAGGCACAGGAATGTAGTTTGCCTTGAAGGCCAGAGCGTTGAGAAAGTACAGCCCCAACCCCAATCTCCGATGCATCTACCTCAACGATGAAGGGGAAAGTGACATCCACGTGTCTCAAAATGGGAGCAGAACAAAATAACTTTTTCAACGTAGCGAAGGCAGACTGTGCCTCTGCCGACCAATGGTAAGTGTCAGCCCCCTTTTTGGTAAGGTTGGTGAGGGGTGACACTACAGAAGAAAACCCTTTGATGAACTTCCTGTAGTAATTGGCGAAGCCAAGAAATCTTTGGAGTGCCTTCAATCCTACAGGTTGAGGCCACTCCAATACAGCAGCGACTTTTTCAGGATCCATGGAGAGACCTGAAGTGGAAATAATATATCCCAAAAAAGGGACCTTAGTGACTTCAAAGAGGCATTTCTCTAACTTCACATACAACGAGTTCTGCCTCAATTTTCTTAAAACGAACTTCACATGTTTCCGATGTTCGGTTAGATTGGGTGAAAAAATCAGTATATTGTCCAGATACACTAGCACAAATTTTCCCAGAACTTCCCTAAAGACTTCATTGATCAACTCCTGGAAGACGGCAGGAGCATTACACAACCCGAAGGGCATGACCAGATACTCGTAGTACCCATCGGGCGTGTTGAATGCCGTCTTCCATTCATCACCGTCCCTAATGCGTACCAGGTTGTATGCTCCTCGTAGGTCTAGCCTTAGAAGATACTGGCATTAGTCACCTGAGCAAACAAATCATCAATCAAAGGCAGTGGATAGCGATTTTTCACTGTGATCTTATTTAAACCCCGATAGTCAATACAAGGTCGAAGCCCACTGTCCTTTTTCTGTACAAAAAATAACCCAGACCCTGCTGGTGACCGGGACGGACGGATAAAGCCCTTGGCCAAATTTTCTTTAATGTATTCCTGCATAGCCAGCTTCTATGGCCCCGACAGATTATAGAGATGGCCTCTAGGGGGTATACAACCTGATCTTAACTCTATGGGACAGTCGAAGCTCCAGTGTGGCGGGAGTTTCTCTGCTGATTTTGGACAAAACACATCAGAAAATTCTGCGTACTGCACTAGCACCCCTTTCACCTAAACCTTAGTGGCGCAAACAGAAACTTTCTCCAAACAATGATGATGACAATGGGCTGACCAGCTCTGTAGCTGACCTGAAGCCCAGTCGATCTGAGGGGAGTGTAGTTGCAACCAAGGCATACCGAGGATTATGGTGGAGGTTGCCATTTGCAGGACAAAGAACTGTTGTTTCTCCTTATGTAGAACCCCTATATTACACAACAATAAGGGGGTCTGGGAAAGAGGCTGTCTACACTGTAATGGAGAGTCATCTACCGTTGTGATCAAAATCTGACGGTCTAAAGGAAGTAAGGGAATCCCCAATTTTTTGACAAAGTCATAATCTATAAAATTAGTTGCAGAGCCTGAGTCCATGAATGCTTCTGTGGCCGTGACCCGACCCTCCCAGGTAATGGAGCAAGGGAGGAGTAAGCGGTTATTATCTAGAGGTAAACACGGCTCGCCTAGGGTATTACCTCTGACTACACCTAGGCGGCAGCGTTTCCCGACTTTTTAGGGCAATTCTGGACAATGTGACCCTCTTCAGCACAGTATAGACAGAGTCTTTCTGACCTTCTGCGATTCTTCTCCACTTGTGTTAACCTAGACTGACCGTTCTGCATCGGTTCGTCCTGAGGTGACGAGGGTGGAGAAGAGGCGTAGGAAACAGATCTTACAGCATTTATCCCACGGGTTTGTTTTTGATAGCGAAGGCGGCGATCAACCCGCACCGCCAATGAAATTGCTTTGACTAGAGATTTAGGATCAGGGTGACCTAACATCAAATCAGAAACTGCATCGGATAGTCCTGACAGGAAACAGTCCAATAAAGCATATGTTCCCCATCTAGCTGATACAGCCCACCTCATAAATTCTGCGGCATAAACCTCCACTGGATTATGACCTTGCCTGAGAGTCTTTAGTTTCCTCTCAGCCGTGATAGCAATATCTGGATGATCGTATATAACGGCCATGGCCTTAAAAAACTCCTGAACTGAAGATAAGGCCTCATGCCCTGTGTGAAGACTATATGCCCATGTTTGTGAATCTCCTGACAAAAGGGTCTTTATAAAGGTTACCCTCTGGTTCTCAGATCCTGACAGATTGGGTCTCAACTCAAAATAGGATAGCACACGGTTTCTGAAATTCTGAAAGTCAGAACTATGCCCAGAAAACTTTTCGGGTACGGACATACGAAGGTCCGTGATTGAAGGGGATCGCACTGTATCAATAGTCGTTTGAAGTACCTGTACTGTCCCCGACAGTTGAGTGATCTGAGTCTGTTGGGTATTGATCACCCCGGTAAGATTGTTTACCGCGGTGGTCAGGACTTCAACCTGACTACGCAGTGCATCCATAATGTTTAGTCTGCTGTTCTGTAACGATTGGTGTCAACAAGAACAGATTTTCTGATTATTGGTGATCTGCAGTATCACCAATAATACAGATACTATACCTGATTATGTGGTAATCTGCAGAATCACCAATAATGCGAGTATAGCGAGACACAGGACAACCAGATGTAAAGATAGGTGTTTGGTGCAACAGTTATACAGATAGACACACACGCTATTCCACTGCACTCAAACAGTGCTTTAACCACAATGATACGTCAGGTCGTTCACCAGGAGCTGCTCCGTTATACTCTGGGACCAAAGTATTGTGCTGGTGAAGAACAAAAAAAAGGGAAAAAGAGCGCTCTCTGGTGCATTAACCTATTTTTCTCTCTTTCGCAAAGCAAAAATAAAACGTAAACAAAATGAATATCAATAAAACTTGTCACACTCAAGGTGTATATCACCATGTCCTGGAGATGGTATCGCCTGCTCGTTCGCCTCCACTCTATGGCCAGTAGCAGCGGGAATCCGGAAGTCCGGTAGCGCCAGCGGAGCCAGGAGCACGGGAAACAAGTTTTATGAATATTCATTTTGTGTACGTTTTATTTTTGCTTTGCGAAAGAGAGAAAAATTAAAAAGGTTAATGCACCAGAGAGCGCTCGTTTTCCCTTTTTTAAGTAATACAGATAGAGATACCAACTTCCCAGAGAAGCTGGTAGGGGGAGATATCTCTATAGAACACCGGGATCAGCACTCTAGAAAGCTGGAGATGCAGATGAACTAGTAATCAGTTCACCCAAGGAGCGGGTGGTGCACAGTAAGACAACGTATACTGATCACCCGTGGAGCGGGTGATTCAGACTGTACTGCAGCAGTTGATCACCTGAGGGGCAGGAGATCAAGACTGTACTGCAGCTCCTAATCACCTGAGGAGCAGGTGATGAGGACAGTACCGTAGTTACTAGTCACCTGAGGAGCAGGTGATTAAGACTGTACTGCAGCTACTGGTCACCTGAGGAGCAGGTGATTAAGACTGTACTGCAGATACTGGTCACCTGAGGAGCAGGTGATTAGGCTGTACAGAGAATCCCTCACCAGGGACTAGGCTCACTGGTGAGGGCAGGAGAGTCAGACAAGCGGATTCGGCAACAAACGGACAGATACGGTACAAAGACAGAAGGCTTAAATCAGAGTAGTGTTCAGGCTGAGTCGGCAACAGGATCAGATAGGCAGAAGCACAGAATCAGTAAGCAGAAGAGTAGTCAAGGCTAGCAGAAGGTCATAACAAATAATACTATTAAATTAGTACTTTAGCTATCAACAGAATCTGACTAAGTGTGGATCCCCAGCTCCTGCTGGTTGTAGCACACTTGGGGATCTGACTAAGGTCTGAGTGCTAACACGTAGCATTTGCAACAGCAGAAGAGGAGCTACTGACAGGCAGGTCCTATATATACTGAGAGCGCCCCACAGCGCCGCCCCAGTCACTCAGCCAATCAGGAGCACTGCTGGAGTCAGCTGACCGGCCGATCAGCTGACTCCCCTTCTATTCGCATAAAGGTCCTGTCGCCTGGCGCGCGAGCGCGTAGCCCTCAGTCTATGTGCAACTGAAGGACCAGGCAAAACTCCACCATGTAACTGTGCGGCGAAGGCCGCCGGCTAAGATGCGGAGACAGCCGCCATGCCGCTCACTGCTGCGGCGGCATCTCCGCTATCTATTACACTAATTTAGAAAAAAAATAAATGTATCTACATAGGATTTGTCACACTGGTGCGTGATCAGGTAACGTTTAAACAGGAGTTCAAAGTAACAGTCAGAACTTGTGCACAAGTTTTACAATGTCGAGGTACCAAATCGTTAACCTTAATCATAGTCAAATTCGAGCAGGGTCATACACGTGTATCATATGACTGTCGTGTTGCAGAGGTCAGGCGGTAACACAGTCAGAGTCAGGCCGAGTCGGTAACAGTAATCAGATGGCTGCGGTACAAAAGGGCTAGACAGAGGCGAGGTCAGAAAAACAGGCAGAAGTCGGTACACAAAATTACACAATATCAATACTCTATAATACCACGAAGGTATTATGAGAAATTACAATTTACAGCTATCAATAATAACACAGACAGAGAACTAGGCCAAGAACCAGCGAACTGATTAGTATCAAGGCCAATTACAGACTGCGAGCTCAGGCCTTAAATACAAAACCTAGTTTCCCCAGACCCACTCCCTCAGTGATGTCACCTAGTGACATCACTGCTGATGTCACCTAGATCCTCCTTCTAAGCCTATAAGGCTTATCAGATGTGTTTGGTCGCATGCACGCGCGCGCCGGCATTCACCGCTAGAGGGACGCCGGGGATGCCGCCTGAGGATGATGGCGCGGAAGACCTGTCAGACGGCTCCAGTGCAGGAGTCCCACCGCTCGCCCGGACCACGCCGGAGACGCCGTGGGACATGGCACTGGAAGGTAAGGATCTTACAGAATTGTAGTAGTAAAGCAGGTAGCTCAGAAATAACTATACTGAGTGACATACTCTACTTGGGTACAGCCTGGGCATTACTAACACATTTTCCCTCCTCCCACGTCACATGACACTGCTGTGGCCATGGAGACCCAATGCTCGAAGTGGCGATTAGCAGGGATGGTCGTAGTCAGCCAACTTCGCTACGATGGAACTACACGTAGTTTTACGCAATTACGTTTCGCCAAACTACGGCTTCAAAATCAAATATTTGCTTCTTATGCATTTCGTAGACTACGCGTTAAAATACGCAATTACGCGTAGTACGTAGCGTAGTGCATGCGGACGCTTATGCCATTATGCATAAAACCGTACGCATGAATTCCTCTGCAAACTGCTTGTACCAGTAACTCTTCTATGCGTACATTCCCTTTTCCAATGCGTAATTTAACGCATTCGTAGTTTACTTCGCAATACACATGAGAACTACATGTAGGGGCGTAAACTACGCGTAACGGTACTTCGCTATGCGTAAAATCGTATGCGTAGTTTTAAGACTTCGCCTACGAACTACGATGCGTAGATGCGAACTACGATACGAAAATTCGCACTGGCGTAGTTTCTGCTCATCCCTGGCGATTAGGTGGGTTAGCCATTCCCTTTCATCCCACCCACAACTCTGCAGGCAAGGGTGGAGAAGAACCCAGTGATGGCCCAATTTATAGCACATGCAGGACGTAGTTTGCCCAGTGCTGGCCTAGTGAGTAGTAAGTGACTGTGACTGCTACTGCTTCTACTAGTACTGTGTAAAACAATAGCACACATTCCTGACTATCAACTAAGCTAAGTAACTGTTTGTGTTCGCTCCTTCAGGCTAGTGTTGGGCGAACACCTGGATGTTCGGGTTCGGGAAAGTTCGCCGAACATGGCCGCAATGTTCGGCATGTTCGGGCTGAACCCCGAACTCCCCGAACATCCCGCTTTTGGGGGCCCTATGGGGTCGCAGGCATAAGGGGGGAGCATGCCCCGATCGCAGGGGGGGGGGTCGGAAATTCCCCCCACCCCCTCCGCTAGCGCTCCCCCCTCTGCCCGCTTCCCCATACAAAAGTTTCAGGAAGTACCGGTCCGGTGGTAGTGGGTGGCTGGCAGTGGGCGGCACTGTGAAGTGAGTGACTGAGGAGGAGGAGTCCGGAGAGTGACACGTTGAGGGAGGCCAGGCAGCGGGCGGTTCAGCAGTAGTACGGTACTACTGCTGAACCGCCCGCTGCCCGGCATCCCTCAACGCGTCACTCTCCGGACTCCTCCTCCTCAGTCACTCACTTCACAGTGCCGTCCACTGCCAGCCACCCACCACCACCGGTACTGTTTTACTTCCTTAATCTTTTGTATGGGGAAGCGGGCAGAGAGGGGGAGCGCTAGCGGAGGGGGTGGGGGGAATTTCCGACCCCCCCCGAGATCGGGGCATGCTCCCCCTTTATGCCTGCGACCCCATAGGGGGGCAGTATTCGGCCGAACAGGGCCCTGTTCGGCCGAACAGGGGCCCTGTTCAGCCCTGTTCGGCGGCCAATTAGTAGTTCGGGGCGAACCCGAACTTAAAAGGCCGAACACCATCAGGTGTTCGGCCGAACTCGAACATCACCCCGAACAGGGTGATGTTCTGCAGAACCCGAACAGTGGCGAACACTGTTCGCCCAACACTACTTCAGGCGAATATATGCCCCCTATACATTATAATGGAGCCACACTTTTACCCCTCACCCCAGAGTCAGCAGACACATTGCAGCCAATCAGCTAACCCTCCCACCTGGACCCCCCCTCCATCTATCAGAAAGCCAGCACAGAAGCCATTTTGCAGTCTGTGTTTGGCTTCTGTGCTCAGAGGCGTAGCTAGGGTTTTCAGCGCCCGGGGACAAAGACTAAGGTGAAGGGTCGTGACCAAATGTGGGCGTGGTTATGGGTGCTCCACATTTGGTCACGCCCCTTCAAATGTACATGGAGGTTAGCAGGCTCACGCTCACCCACCCTCCCTCAGTATGTACCTTCCAGCATGTTCCAAGACAAATTCAGCAATCATGAGCCCCCCCCATCAAGACAAATTCCGCAATCATGAGTAAACATGAGGCCCCCAACATGACCAACTCAGCAATCATGAGGCCCCCAACAAGACAAATTTAGCAATCCTGAGGCCCCCAACAAGACAAATTCAGCAATCATGAGGCCCCTAACAAGACAAATTCAGCAATCATGAGGCCCCTAACAAGACAAATTCAGTGATCTTGAGGCCCCCAACAAATCATGAGGCCCCCAACAAGACAAATTCAGTAACCATGAGGCCCCCAACAAGACAAATTCAGCAGTCATGAGGCACATAAATAGACAGCATTTCACATAATTAGGCAGAATGCCCCCTTAATATGGTAGACACCTCTCACCTGGCAGCAGTTCCCCAAAATACACTCAATCTGACAGCAGTGCTTCCCCAAAAATAGGTAGCCCCAGGTCTATAGGTGTCCCCAAAATAGGTGGCCAGCAGTATAGATGTCCCCAGAACAGGTAGCCAGGGGTAGAGATGTCCACAGAACAGGTAGCCAGGGGTATATGTGCCCAGTATATGTAGGCAGGGGTATGTGTCCCCAGTATATGTAGCCAGAGGTATATGTGCCCAGTATATGTAGCCAGGGGTATATATGCCCAGTATATGTAGCCAGGGGTATATATGCCCAGTATATGTAGCCAGGGGTATATGTACCCAGTATATGTAGTTAGGGGTATATGTGCCCAGTATATGTAGGCAGGGGTATATGTGCCCAGAGTAGGTAGCCAGGGGTATATGCCCAGTATATGTAGGCAGGGGTATATGTGCCCAGAGTAGGTAGCCAGGGGTATGTGCCCAGAGTAGGTAGCCAGGGGAATATGTGCCCAGAGTAGGTAGCCAGGGGTATATGTGCCCTGAGTAGGTAGCCAGGGGTATATGTGCCCAGAGTAGGTAGCCAGGGGTATATGCCCAGTATATGTAGGCAGGGGTATATGTGCCCTGAGTAGGTAGCCAGGGGTATATGTGCCCAGAGTAGGTAGCCAGGGGTATATGCCCAGTATATGTAGGCAGGGGTATATGTGCCAAGAGTAGGTAGCCAGGGGTATATGTGCCCAGAGTAGGTAGCCAGGGGTATATGTGCCCAGAGCAGGTAGCCAGGGGTATATGTGCCCAGAGTAGGTAGCCAGGGGTATATGTGCCCAGAGTAGGTAGCCAGGGGTATATGTGCCCAGAGTAGGTAGCCAGGGGTTTATGCCCAGTATATGTAGGCAGGGGTATATGTGCCCAGAGTAGGTAGCCAGGGGTATATGTGCCCAGAGTAGGTAGCCAGGGGTATATATGCCCAGAGTAGGTAGCCAGGGGTATATGTGCCCAGAGTAGGTAGCCAGGGGTATATGTGCCCAGAGTAGGTAGCCAGGGGTATATGTGCCCAGAGTAGGTAGCCAGGGGTATATGTGCCCAGAGTAGGTAGCCAGGGGTATATGTGCCCAGAGTAGGTAGCCAGGGGTATATGTGCCCTGAGTAGGTAGCCAGGGGTATATGTGCCCAGAGTAGGTAGCCAGGGGTATATGTGCCCAGAGTAGGTAGCCAGGGGTATATGTGCCCAGAGTAGGTAGCCAGGGGTATATGTGCCCAGAGTAGGTAGCCAGGGGTATATGTGCCCAGAGTAGGTAGCCAGGGGTATATGTGCCCAGAGTAGGTAGCCAGGGGTATATGTGCCCAGAGTAGGTAGCCAGGGGTATATGCCCAGTATATGTAGGCAGGGGTATATGTGCCAAGAGTAGGTAGCCAGGGGTATATGTGCCCAGAGTAGGTAGCCAGGGGTATATGTGCCCAGAGTAGGTAGCCAGGGGTGTATGTGCCCAGAGTAGGTAGCCAGGGGTATATGCCCAGTATATGTAGGCAGGGGTATATGTGCCCAGAGTAGGTAGCCAGGGGTATATGTGCCCAGAGTAGGTAGCCAGGGGTATATGCCCAGTATATGTAGGCAGGGGTATATGTGCCCAGAGTAGGTAGCCAGGGGTATATGCCCAGTATATGTAGGCAGGGGTATATGTGCCCAGAGTAGGTAGCCAGGGGTATATGTGCCCAGAGTAGGTAGCCAGGGGTATATGCCCAGTATATTTAGGCAGGGGTATATGTGCCCAGAGTAGGTAGCCAGGGGTATATGTGCCCAGAGTAGGTAGCCAGGGGTATATGTGCCCAGAGTAGGTAGCCAGGGGTATATGTGCCCAGAGTAGGTAGCCAGGGGTATATGCCCAGTATATGTAGGCAGGGGTATATGTGCCCAGAGTAGGTAGCCAGGGGTATATGTGCCCAGAGTAGGTAGCCAGGGGTATATGTGCCCAGAGTAGGTAGCCAGGGGTATATGTGCCCAGAGTAGGTAGCCAGGGATATATGTCCAGTATATGTAGGCAGGGGTATATGTGCCCAGAGTAGGTAGCCAGGTCAGGTGTCCCCCTCCCCAGCAGGAGGGGAGCAGCGCAGAGAAGAGCTGCTCTCCCTTCCTCGCTGTCCCCTCCAATGTCCGGGTGGCTGGCAGCGGCGGGCGGAACTTTCCTCCGTCTCGTCGCAGCGCCGGATGGATCTGCCACTACTCTGGTCTGGTCCAGACCAGAGCAGCGGCTGCGCACCCGAACTTCCGCCCGGCGCTGGAGCGAGACGGAGGTGAGTTCCGCCCGCCGCTGCCAGCCAAGAGCCACCCGGACATTGGAGGGGACAGCGAGGGAGGGAGAGAGCACCTAAGGTGAGGGAAGGAGGGGGGATATGGCCCCCCTTCCCCACCGTCCGCACAGCTCTCCCTCTTCTCTGCGCTGCTCCCCTCACCCGCCAAAAAAAAAAAAATAAAAAAAAAACCTGCAGCTCAGCCAGGCGGAGGGCGCCCTTGGGGACCAGGCGCCCCGGGGCACTTGTCCTACCCCGACCCCCCCTAGCTCCGCGCCTGTCTGTGCTAGGCAGGTGAGGGACAGTGTGCTGCTGACAGGGAGAGTGTTAGGTAGGCCTGTGTTCTGTGTCCTCAGTGCAGAGTCTTGCTGCTACCGCATTCTCCTGAACAGCTAATAGCCCTTCTTAGGGCTGATACATTGTTTTTCTTGCTATTGTATTGCTCTTCTGTGGCCATTGCACAAGTAAGCTGTTGGAGACATGTGTGCTGGTCCTAGTAGTGCACCAACCATAGCCCAATAATCCTTCACCCCCACTACTGGAAACTAGTATCCACTACTGCCCCCTGTATAAGGTCTCAGTGCAGAATCAGTGGGTTTTTTTGGCCACTTAACTGTCATTAAACTACCTCACCCTGACCATAAAGACTGGAAAACCGCAATCGCCTGCACTCTCATGAATGAGCGCACAAGCATTGCAGCCACTACACAAAGATTGCCACCAAGAGGACTTACATTTATGTCCTGGAGGTGTCAACTAGTAGAAACAAAGATATGCTCACCTGATATAATCACTAAAGGTCTTTGCGGTTGTTTACGGACTGCAGAGCATTACATCGGTGTTTCATCTGTCAGTGTGAAGCGTGCACAACCCTGACACTACCTGATGGATGTGTACACACGAAATTTTAAAGCACTTTATTCCACCAACTTAGGAATGTAATGTGATTTCTGTCCTTTAGAGATGAAAACACAACTGTGTGACAACTACATAGTATTTGGTGGGGCTTTTGCCATGGACCCCCCTCCGCCATGCCCCCATCCAGGTGTTAGGCCCCTTGAAACAACTTTTCCATCACTTTTGTGGCCAGAAAGGTAGGTTTTAGAATTAGCCTGCTTATTGAAGTCTATTGAGATTCGCCTGTTTGCAAATGTTTGCAGAAAGTTGCGTTCCCCGTTTGTGAATCTTAAATTTGATGTTTGGCCCATTACTATTGACCAGTAGGGTATGGCCTCCAGAACGGAATTGCACAGTGAATCTTAAGTATCCCCCCTAGCAAACTCCCCTACTCTCCTGTCAAAATCCTGCTTTCTACTTTATCAATCCTTAGCTGCACTCACTACATGGAATGAGTTGGGAATATCGTATATAAACAACATTGTATTTAACGATAAACCTCACTCATTCCAAAATATCCAAACTAAGTTTAAAGTTCCAAACAACCAATTATTTATTTGTATATTATAGACTTATCCATATTTTAACAAAACTAGAAACCAAACTACCTCTCCTCCTGGACTATTTGCTTACTCATCTTAACTGTAAACTCCCAGTCGAAGGGGCTCTATCCCTGTGGTACTCCCTACTAATACCAGTTACTTGAATCTACTATCCAAATATACTTTGATTTGGGAAGTCGATCTAAACACCAATCTTAACGTTCCACAAATATTACGGTCAACAAGGTCATTACTCAAAATATCGCACTCGAGCTTTCACTGGGTGTGTGTTTGCTGCCTCTAAATGGGAGGCTGGAGAGAGCATTATAGGATCCAATCATTTCTGCCTCCAATGCTGTGGCTGGGTTATCTGGGGATTGTTCAGACCATCAATGAATTGTGACTGGAGTGTTTGCCCAATAAAAAAATAAATTGGAAGTATGGAAGCTCAATTCCTCCCTGGCATTTGCTAAGCTACAGAGCCGAAAGCTATATACGTGGGTTCTTGGGGTGCCACAGCAGGGATGAAACATATTTGTTTATTTCTTTGAAATTTCTTTGGAATAAGTATTGAGCAATTTCTAAAGTAGTATAAGCATTTAGGTAACATATTCATTTTAATGGTGTTTGCTCTGCCCAGAAGGGTGAGAAGCAAGGCATTTTTGTTTGTTTGTCCAGAATAGGTTCTAAATTGAGTTGCTCAAAGTCTTTTAGATTTCTATTATGTTAAATACCAAGATAAGTAAACTCTGATACCCACTGCAGTGAGGCTACGGAGACTTATAATAGCATTTGAGGGTCAATGGGGAGAATGACAGATTTATCACAGTTGACTTTAAAGTCGAAACGTACCATACAATTTAATTGAAGAAAGTGCCGAGACTAGGTATGGACCTGGATAGATAGAGCAAAAGGTTGTCCGCATAGAGTGAGGCTTTCTCTGTGCAGGAACCATAACTTAGGCCATGTATTTGTTCATTTGTTTTAAGCAGTATAGCCAGTGGTTTAACTGCTATCGCGAACAGCATTGGAGACAGAGAGAACCCCTGCATCATTCCCCTAGAACAGGCATGAGCAAACTTGGTCCTCCAGCTGTTAAGTAACTACAAGTCCCACCATGCATTGCAGGAGTCTGACAGCCACAGTCATGACTCATAAAGGCAAATGCATTGTGGGACTTGTAGTTCCGTAACAGCTGGAGGGCCGAGTTTGCCCATGCCTGCCCTATAAAGTGCAAAGGTAGGAGAGATGTCGGTGCCAGTGCGAACCTTGGCCTTTGGTGTGTAGTGTTGGTTAAACATCACATTTTGGTGTTCACTAATGTCAACGCAAATTTACCGCAAACGTTTTTGAACCGGCCGTTCACAGCGGGCTCCATAGACTTTAATGGGCAGGCGAACTTCCAAACTTTCAGGGCACCTCTGCAGCCACAATTTATTTTTAAAAAAAGTGTACCGAAACCCGAACATTGGCATGGCGGAGGAGGGTCAACTGCAAAATAGTTGCCAAAAAATACGTATTTTGCGAAAACATTTTTTTAATGGTAATTTCTGAGGTTTAATGGCTGCCAATGTTAGCGGTTAATAGCAAATGTACATGCTAAAAACATCAAATTTACAGGAAATGTTAAAGAGGACAAGGTGAACAAGGGGAAACAATTCAAAAAGACCTTGAGAAAATCAATGGTAGAATTAGAGGAAACAAAGTCTATATTTCAATGGAGTAAAATTACAGATAATGTATTAACATGTATATAAATGTATTTTTTATATATATATATATATATATGTTCAGAGTGGGGAAAATAAAAAAAAATGATGTGGGGTCCCCCCTCCTGAGCCTCTTTAACCCCTTGTCCTCCATGCAGACTGGAATATCCAGAATATGTAGCCCTGGATGGAGGGGCTTCACACTCTGAGCTATACCAGCACACATGGTCCATGCTATAAGTGGGCTCTAGGGGATGGGGGGGGGGGGCGAGCTCGGTGCCTCAGGAGGAGGTGAGGGGTGATGATACCCTGGAGGGGTTCAGAGTGGCATTTGGGAGTTCCTCTTTAAAGGGACACTAAAGGCTACAAAAACATTTTTTGAGTTTTACTCACCTGGGGCTTCCACCAGCCCAATGCAGCTGTCTGGAAGTAGCTGCCGGCGGGTACAAAAGGATCTGAGCGAGACTGCGAGGGCACCGGACAACTGCAGGGGGCTACTGGAAGCCCCAGGTGAGTAAAACTCTTTTTTTTTGTAGCCTTAAGTGACCTTTAAGTAGGGGACCCCCAGATGCCAGCTACCCCCTCCCCCCCAGGAGAAATGAGTATAGGGGTATATAGTACCCCTTACCCATTTCTGAAAAGGGTAAAATGAATAAAAATCCCCGAATCGCTGGGCATTCCCTTCTTTTGATCTATGTAAATTTACACTACCGATACGATGATATATTATCTGTCATTTAACTGCAAAAAAAAAACAAAAAACAATTTTAACATCGATTCTCTCAAAAAACTACAAGGTATTTTTGAATTTAAAAAATCCCCTTGTTTCCATTATTCTCCTTAATATACCGTAAAAAATGTTGTGATTCTAACATGTGTTGGGGCTTTGCTACTAACCGCTAAAGTTAGCAGCCATTGATTTCAGTGTTATATGCAAACTTTTGGACATGAAAATTCATAGTAAATGCAAAAGGTGAGCATTCTGAACTGCCAGCCAGCAAACATATTTGTCAGGCTGGGTTCACATATGACAGTGATGGCTAACCTTGGCACTCCAGCTGTGACAAAAACTACAAATCCCATCATGCCTCTGCCTCCCGAGTTATGCTTAGAGCTGTCATAGTATTGCAATGCCTCCTGGGACTTGTAGTTCCACCACAGCTGGAGTGCCAAGGTTAGCCATCACTGACATATGACATAGCGTGAAAGGCTGCGTTTTATGTCGCATTTTATGGTAATGTTGTGTGATTTTTTTTTATTGTTTTTACTGCATTTTCGATGCGTTTTGCATGCGTTTTAATGCGTTTGCTGTTCTCATAGACAAAACACATATGCATTTTGTATGCGGTTTCCATGCGTTCTTATATTTCCATTTATGCAAATCACTTGGAAGACAGCAGGAAGCAAAAATACAGTTAAAAAAAAAAAATCTGAAAAAAACGCATATGAAAACGCATGGAAAACGCATGAAAAATGCATACCATTGCGTTCCCATTGACTTTCATTATGTTTGTTTTGGTAGCTTTCCTGCATAATATGCAACAAAACAAGCGTTTTTGAAAATGCAGGTTTAAAAACGCATAGAAAATGCATATGCCTTTTTTGTGGAACTCCGCTTACCGATATTCGTTAATTTTAAGGCAATTAGAACTTCAGAAGACTTACACCTAATGAGTCAATCAGAGAACGCAAACATTTTTGTGAAAGCGGTAACAGTAATCGGCTTTGGCGGTAAATGGAATTCCCACGTAAGCCAAAATCGGCATTTACAACCATCCCTAGCCAGGGTCAGTCCTATGTGGCCAGACTGAGGGGTCAGCAGGGCCGGATTTGCGCACAGGCCTCCTAGGCTTGTGCCTAGGGCGGGGCGGGGCTTGGGGCGGGTCATCCCACCGGTTGTTGCAGAGTCGGCAGCTTACTACAGTTACGTGTCCCCGCAGCATGGTCTGTCTTTCCGTCTTGGGGTTATACATGTCGGCTGTTATCTGGCTCCGCCCCTCCGCTCGGCATTATGGGGGGAACTGGAAGCAGAGAGGAGATGGATCGCTCGAGCCTCGAGGAGAAGAAGAAGAAGGGAGACAGCCTTATTCTAGACAGCCTTGCAGCCAGGGAGGAGTAACTATGCCTAACTGCAGGCAGCTGAGAGGGCGCACGATTGCCAGGTATGTGTAAAAAGCACATACTGGCACTAAAATGCTTAATTATCTCGGGATGCCTGTGAAATGTAAACAGGCACAGTAACTTTGCAGACAGCGTGTGCTGGAACTACACGCACTCTGTGAAGCCAGAGTGCCTGTGATAGCTGTGCATTACAATCCTCCCGCACTCTCGTCTTCCTACACACAGCTGAACTTAACCTTTCTCCCTGAATTTATGAGGACAGTGTTAGAGGTGAGAGAAGGGCACATCGGGGAATGCAGGCTTTATCTTTAATTGTGAGGAATTGTTAAGCCCCCAAAGTATGCTGAATAATATACAGGTGCGTGAAACATGTTTAAAGCATAGGACTGCAACATGGGTAATGTGTACAGATTCACTGAACACTCTGTATTCACTATTACATGTGTATAGTACATAATAAGATCATGCTGTCTGTTTTCTCTCATTTTCTATGCTCACTCTGTCCACCCTCACTCCCACCCTCTCTTTCTGTCTCTCTGACTACCATCTCTTTCTCTGCCCACTTTTCCTCCCTTGCTTTCTCTACTCAACTGTCCAGGATTTATTTTTGCTTCCTTTCCATACAAAGAGCAAAGTGTACCTGAGAAACACAAGAAAAAAACAATATACATACCTGGTGCTTCCTCCAGCCCCTTCCACGCCGATTGCTCCATCGCCATCCTCCTCTGCCTCCTGGATCATCCAAAACTGGCCTCACAAAGTGCGCCAGTCAATGCAGGCGCAGTCCAGCCACGCGCAGGCTCAGAACACTCCCGGCCACGTGGACGTGTTTGCAGCAAGGCCATGTATGTGTGTATGTGCAGTATGCCCCAGACCAAAGGATTTTGCAGTGCCAATTCCAGATGTTGCAGGAGGACAGTGAGGGAGCAATTGGCATGGAGGGGGCTGGAGGAATGTCTTCTCCACTCCCCATTTCAACTTTAGTTTAAGTTGGGACACTACAAGGTAGATAGTAGCATTTTGCACTACTATGTATTTATATATAGCACTGACATCTTCTGCAGCACAGTACAGAGTACATAGTCATGTCACTCACTGTCCTCAGAGGAGCTCACACTCTAATCCTACCGTAGTCCTATGTCCTACCATATTATTATTATGTATTTATATAGCACTGACATCTTCTGCAGCACTTTACAGAGTACATAGTCATGTCACTGACTGTCCTCAGAGGAGCTCACAATCTAATCCTGCCAGATCATTGTCTAATGCCAGGAATACACGGAGCATTTCCACGGCTCGATCGAGCCATTAGATGGCTCGATTGATCATTTCCGACGAGTCCAATCACCCGCTGGATCAATGCCACGCTCGATACCGTGAGTGGGACAATAGAAAAAGATAAGGAAAACAAGCCGAAGATAAGAGAATCACCCGCGGGGACGAGCGGGAATCGATCCGGCGGCATAATCGAGCCGCGGAAACGTCTCGTGTATTCCCGGCATAAGACCAATTGTGTTGGGGAATTAATTAACAAGGGCCCATTCACACTAGAAATCGCTAAACGCTAACGCAAAACGCTGAACGTTTTTCTGGCGTTTTTCCTAGCGTTTTTTAACTGTATGGAGAGCGTTTTTGCAGCGATTAGCGTTTTGCGTTTTCTAGTTCAATTCAAATACTTTTATTGATACGCTAATCACTCCAGAATCGTTCAGAAAACACTGCATGCAACGCTTTTGCGTTTCAGCAAAACGCTAAACGCTTAGATGAGAACACTTCCATACACTTTCATTGTGCACACGTTTTTCAAATCGCTAGCGATTTTCAACAAAGCTGAAATCGCTCTGAAAACGCACAAGTGTGAATGGGCCCTAAGTGTGTTTTGGGGATATAGGGGGGAAATATAATTACCACACCCTGCTACATTACTAGCACATGTGCAGGCTTCGTTTAGACTCAGGAGGGCGGTTGATGAAAGCGGGCCTTGGGCACTGGAAAGCCCAAATCCGGCCCTGGGGGTCAGCATGATGGGGTGGGGGCTGAAGTCTGTGGAGGCTGCCACTGCCAAGTGGGGAGCCCCATGCTGCTGACCGATGGAGCATGGACCGCTCAAGTGGCTCGGTAGCCAGCAGCTGTGGGCCGGGGGGGCGGGGGTCTGGGCTAGACTAGCACTGGTGGGCCTGGCTGCCCCGGGGACTGGGGTTATTATGGCTTGGCTACCAAGGGGTCTAGGGGATCACAGTAAATTTGCATTATTCCTATAAGCGCTGCCGACATTTGTTTTCATAGGTTTTTAAAGCAACTATGGAGGACTGAGAAGCTCTCAATTGTACCAACAGCTTATTGAAATCATTCATAATATTCCTATCCTCCAGCGCCACCTAGTGATGCAAGCGTAAATCAACACATCTAGAACCGTTGGTAGCCTGCCGATGACCTATTGATTTTAGAGAGACATACTAATCCTGAAGCAGGAAATTATTTACATACATTATTTACGTACATTGTCTTGTCACCTTACTGTCCTTCAGAAAGGCTCACAATCTACCATATTTTAGTGGGGAGAAAAATTCAACATGTCTTTGTCACGGTCTCATCTACGGCCTTCGTGCAATCGCATAAAAATGCACACAAAGGTGTGAGGGAGAGTTCCTCTTTAGGCTCCCAGCCTCACTTAAAGAAAATCAAAAATAAAAATATTCTGCATGTTCGAGCCAGTCACCACTATAAGAAATGGGTTGGGGTTTATTTCCTCCAGCAGAGGGTGCCATAAAAACTCCACAGCAGATTCACTTTACAGTCATTGTTCTCCAGAGGGAGCCCCATAAACCCTAAACCAGAGCCACCTCATATCCTCCAAGATCTACTACTAGGAATATTGATAAGGGGATGCATGGACTAGAAAACCAGACCCCCAGTCATATATTCCTTCCTTACTCAATAAATCATTTTTCTGCGGATGCTGGCCATGTCAAAATAATCAGATAACTATAAGATATGATTTGAGTGTGGCTGAACCACCCAGCATGTGTCTAGCAACTTCCTGCACCAAGATCCAGGGTGCTCAGAAATTAAATAGCTCAATATACCTGTTTTTAGACTCTAAATAAAGCAGAGAATGCCAGGAATACGCCTGTATAATTTTCTGCGGGATCCAATCAACTGATGCCGAGATATGGGCCATTTCAGATATTTCATATTCTTTCCTGCCTGACATGACAGAGGGTGGAGCTGGGGGCATGTAGCAGAACGGCCCATCTCCCATTACCATCTCCACCCTCCAGCAGAGAAAGGATAAATGGCTGGACACACACAGGCTGTGGGATAGTTTCCAGCCATCCAGTGCTCAATGGCTTCAGGATTACCTCAGGGTCTGAGGCTGAATGGTAAACTGTGGCGAAGCAAACAGGAATTGGACCGCATTCCGTCATTGTCTTATATTCTGAATGTTTGATTAGTGGACCTCAGCTGAGGCAGCCTGCACAGCTGTTTATCCCCCTCCTAAGTGCGGTCCTGGAGTTGAGGAGAGCCGCTGGTCACATGCTGCTGCAGTGCAGAGCAGCAGGTACTATTCATATATACAGGAGATTGTGGCCGTTGATGTGTCCCAAATGGATGCCACAGACAGGTAGAGAACCGGAGTTCAGCCTGCTTGGCTGGAGCAGGGATGGTCGTAGTCAGCCATCTTCGCTACGCTGTAACTATGCGTAGTCCTACGCGATTACGCTTCTCAAACTACGGTTTCCAAATCAGAAACTTTGCTACGTTTGCATTTCGTAGACTACGCGTTAAAATACAGAAACTTTGCGTAGTGTGAAGCGTAGTGTATACGGACGCTTATGCGGAAAAATTTACGCAATAATACGCTAAATATGCGCATGGGTGAACTAATATATGCGTACATTCCACCTTCCAATGCGGAATTGTATGCATATAGAAGGGAAATAATATTTCTGCGCATGCGCAATGACCCGTATAGACGCAGTTCCCGCACACGTAGTTGACTTCGCAATACAGACGTCAACTACACGTAGCGGGCAAAGCTTCGCATAGCGGGACTACGACTACTCGGAAATACATACGCAAAGTTTTTAAACTTAATTTATGAACTACGATGCGTAGTTGCAGACTGGGCATGGTTTTGGTGCAGAGTGCAGCGGAAGCCATTATTACCGATCCAGGACCCAGCCGGAGAGTCCTCCATCTGCTTCTTCATCTTCAACACTGACATGCTCTGATCCCTGTCTTGTTACTTCCTGGTCTGGTGCCCTCTTATTGCATGACCTCCGGCGGCTCACATGCATGGTCTTCAGTTTGCAAGTGCTGTGCAACCAGCCAATCACCATGTGGCTTCAGACCTATGTTATGTGGCAGGGACTGAAGCCGCCTAGTGATTGGCTGGCACATGTAAATTGAAAACTGAATAGGAAGTGAAAAGGACCTATATCATTGCTGGAAGCAGGTAATGTATAACGCTTTGCTGCTGCTCTGTACAGGACCCCCCAGCTCTCTGGCCCACTTGTAATGGTGGGGTTCACAACCACTGCCTCTCTGTACAGACAGACACAGAACATTTATATCGCACTTTTCTCCTGGCGGACTCAAAGCGCCAGAGCTGCAGCCACTAGGGTGCACTCTAAAGGCAGTAGCAGTGTTAAGGAGACTTGCCCAAGGTCTCCTACTGAATAGGTGCTGGCTGACTGAACAGGCAGAGCCGAGACTTGAACCCAGGTCGCCTTTGTCAGAGGCAGAGCCCTTAACCAGCACACCAGCAAAAGCTGGACCCCCAGGTCCCAGATTACCCTCAGGGTGGTGGTGAGGGTGGTGGTGGGGGTGAGGGTGGTGGTGGTGGCCGTAAGGGTGGTGGTGGTCGCGTCCACTGCCGCTCTGTACAGGAACCCTCAGGTTCACCTCACGATGGTAGATGTTGTGTCTGCAGCCACTCTGTACAGGAACCCCCTTTTTCCTTTCCCAGAATGCACACAGATTATTTTGAAAACACAAAACAACACTTTGCAGACTGAAATCAATGTTTATTTGCATATGATGTGTGATGTAAGATGTCTCCTCCAGTTCAGAGTAAATGCTGCTGTGGTCTTTTCTGAAGCATAATTTCCTGTGACATCACACGCCACGCCCTGGCCTGCTGTGACCTCTTCTCACACGGCATAATTTCCTGTGACATCACAAGCGCAGCCTCCTGGCCTACTGTGGCCTCACACTGTGGACAAGAGACAGGGACAACACTGAGTATTAGTTTACATCACAGGTGTCATTATTCAATATGGAGATGTATGAAAAACATGACCTACCTAGCCCAGGGAATATTATAACTATTGCATAACTCCCGTCTTGTCTACTAACTCCAATGGTGAACAGTAAAAAAGAGTTTGTGGTATCTTACTTATGTATATAATGTAGTCTCAGCCTATTTCATTCCCATCAGCTTCTGCACCATAGAAGGTAAGTGGTGTATACAGTGAGGTTTCAGCTGTGTATGTGGATCTCGTTGGGCGATGTTGGACCTCCATTCACAGAAAGTGTCCCAGAGCCAATAGCTGAGCTGTTGGAGCAACCATGGATGATGGTCTCCCCTTTGCTGGAAATCTCCACCTATTACCCCAGTTATCATAATTTCTGCCTGCATGTGTGGCAGGTGCTGAGGACTCCTCCACCACCACCGGGGGAGAGATCTGAAGCCACCCATAGTCCAGAGTGGTGCCTGGGAGTGATTAGCACAAATGCTGCAAAATCCTAATGTTACTTATGAAATTGTAATGTGAAATTTTGAGAAAAAAATAATTATATTTCATTTCGTACAGGAACTGTAATTTCACAATTTTGCGTAATTTTCATGTAATTTGGTGCCAAATTTAGTGGTTAATAACAAAGACCCCATGAACATAATTATATGAATATATTAACACTAGAAGAGGGCTTTGATTTGCTCTTCCTACTTGGCTTTTTAAGCCTCTGATTGGCTGGTTGTGGTCATGGGACACAAAGTCATGCTATAAGCTCACCTGATGTCTCATAGACTGGCTTCCTTAATGGATGTACAAAATACAGTATCCAGAACAGTACGGTTATCCAGAACTCCACTAACCAGCAGTCATAACCTACCAGCAAAAATCACCGGCAGCACTCACAGTGGTGAAGGCCAACTTCTTAGGCTGCTTGTGGGGCTCTGCTGTGCTTATAGACTGGGGTCCATGCCATGTTTGCTTTATTCAATAAACTCATTTTCAATAAACTACTCTTGTCCGGCATCAGCTGATCCCCATCCGTGAAGTATAACCAATACTGTACTGTAATAGTCAGTCAGTCAGTGCTGCCTTCTTTACCACCAATTACATAGTTACATAGTTATTTTGGTTGTAAAAAGACATACGTCCATCGAGTTCAACCAGTATAAAGTACAACACCAGCCTGCTCCCTCACATATCCCTGTTGATCCAGAGGAAGGCAAAAAAAACCCTTACAAGGCATGGTCCAATTAGCCCCTAAAGGGAAAAATTCCTTCCCAACTCCAGATGGCAATCAGATAAAATCTCTGGATCAACATCATTAGGCATTACCTAGTAATTGTAGCCATGGATGTCTTTCAACGCAAGGAAAGCATCTAAGCCCCCTTTAAATGCAGGTATAGAGTTTGCCATAATGACTTCCTGTGGCAATGCATTCCACATCTTAATCACTCTTACTGTAAAGAACCCTTTCCTAAATAAATGGCTAAACCGTTTTTCCTCCATGCGCAGATCATGTCCTCTAGTCCTTTGAGAAGGCCTAGGGACAAAAAGCTCATCCGCCAAGCTATTATATTTCCCTCTGATGTATTTATACATGTTAATTAGATCTCCTCTAAGGCGTCTTTTCTCTAGACTAAATAAACCCAGTTTATCTAACCTTTCTCGATAAGTGAGACCTTCCATCCCACGTATCAATTTTGTTGCTGGTCTCTGCACCTGCTCTAAAACTGCAATATCTTTTTTGTAATGTGGTGCCCAGAACTGAATTCCATATTCCAGATGTGGCCTTACTAGAGAGTTAAACAGGGGCTATATTATGCTCGCATCTCGAGTTTTTATTTCCCTTTGAATATCAGAGATGGAGGGTAGAATGGTCGGCACCAAATGCTGGCTTCAGAATAAGGTTGTGCTCTTGTAGAAGAATTCAGCATGTACTATAGAGAGGAGACAGAGCAGCGATCCTGCTCATTGGGGATTTATTAGTGGTTACACAAACACTACAGGCACACCAGGTAAAGAACAGATAGAGATACCGGCCTTACAGCCTTTTTGCGGTATTACACCTTCCTTCAGAGACCAAAAAGAAATCCTTTTTGGTCTCTGAGAAAACGGTAATAACTTGAAATGGCTGTAAGGCCGGCATCTCTATCTGTACTTTACCTGCTATGCCTGGAACATTTGTGTAACCACTAATAAACCCTAATGAGGAGGATCGGTGCTACATCTCCTCTCTACAGTACACCACCAATGAACGTGTTCCCTCTCGTTTTTCCTCGGTCACCTTGAATTGGCTTTCATTGCCCATCCTCACATGGACACTCACCTAAGGGTTCTTTGCAGACATACTGGCAGCCAACTAGACAGCACTTCTGCTTCCCTTTACAGCCCATGTCATTCTTGCATTTACGATTCTTCTCCAGCAGGTCGGGGGAGCAAACCATGTGTGAATGTGAGAATCTGGGGCATGTCCCGGGCTTTATTCCTAAATGGATGGAAACATTCCTCATTAGTATCTCAATAGGTTTCATGTCAAGAAACAGTTAGACTGATTTATCATACTTCATTGAACCCAATACAATATTAATGCTTCTTTTGGTGAAATACTTCAGTGTAGGAGGACTGTTACAACAGCGTGTCATGCCTTATAGCCTACTAGAACTGTCTTTGTATTATGGCTTGTTTTGGGTTTGGAGTTTGCAGTAAGTCCAACAGTTATTCTTTGCTGAATCTAGATTTGTCCATATGACTACCGTATAGTGCAAGGTATTGTCTTCCATGGATTTCCACCATCGGTGATGAATCAGCTGGTTGTATTCAGTATTTGAAGGACCTCTAATGCCACTGCTCTGACACCCAGCTAGTTTTATTAGGAAGATTCTCCCAAGCGCTTTATTGCCACTACGAGGAAAATGGTCTTAATGCTGATGTTATAATTAGAAGATTTGGGGGGGAGAACACCAATGCATGTCCAGTAGCATTTCCTGTATCTGTAACAATAGTGTGCTACATTGATGCAGGAGTTTTTGCACCCATTATTTGGCTCCATGCACAGTCTGCCCACTCTCAGCCATAGTACACTATACAAGCCACACATATTACTATTATTTGCTGCTCAGGATCATCGGAGACCCTAATGATGCTCCCACTGGCCACAATCTGAAGTGGTGGCATCTGAGGGCATCATTCACTGATCCAAACTCCACTGTGGCCACCAGTGTTGCCGAACAGTGTGCACCATTCTGCACTGCTGTGTGTACAGCTCTTAAAATAAATATTCAACTGAAACAATGGAGGTATTTATAAGGAAGTTAAAACACATAAGGCTTGATTAATCAATCTATAGCAGCTTAATGAGCAGTAGTGCGAGCTATGCACGCCTTACATAGCAGCGCTCGTTGCCATGTAAGGAGTGTGCCTTCCCTTAGTTACACACATTACTTCCTTAGCAATGTGCGTAACATTAACTGCGGGTAGCCCTGCTTCTGTGACATTGTTATGTAAATTAATACAGACGGGGCCGCGAGTGAAGTATGGTGGTAGCGATACTTCACAGTAGCAGGATCACCCGCAGTTAATGTTACGCACATTAGCTAAGGAAGCAATGAGCGTAACTAAGAAAGGCACGCTCCTTACATGTCATCAAGCGCTGCTATATAAGGCGCGCATAGCGCACACTACACAACATTAAGCTGCACTGCTTTAGCAGCGCAGCTTGATGAATCAAGCCTATTGACCCTTATATAAAGAGGAAATTTAACGCAAAATTGAACTTCACCCTACTCAGTAGCTTCTGGCTCAGGGCCTGGATTTACCATAAGGCACTGTAGGCATGTGCCTACAGGCGCCTGATGTTGGAAAGGCGGCTCATTCCCCTCCCCGAGTGCCTCCTACCCCAGCACAGTGAAAAGGAGAGGTTACTAACCCAGCTCTCTGCATTCCACTGACAAGATAACCCTTCCGCCTCGGGCATCTTTTTCTACCTAACACTTGGGGCACCTCTAGCCACTTAGTATTAGGTTGTCAGTACCCTCAATATTAAGGGGCACCTGTGGGTAACTACGTTGGTCAGAGGTGACAGCTGGGCCAGCCAGCATATGTAAGTTGTGGTTTTGGAGGGGTTTGTGGGTTCATGGAGGGTGAAGTCTAGGGTGCCAGGATATCTGTGCCTATAACCTCCTGTGATGTAAATCCGGGCCTGCATGCATGGAGGGCGGCGTCTAGGGTGCCAGGACATCATTACCTATAGGCTCCTGTGATGTAAATCCGGGCCTGCATGCATGGAGGGCAGAGTCTAGGATGCCAGGACATCTGTGCCTATAGGCTCCTGTGATGTAAATCCTGGCCTGCATGCATGGAGGGCGGAGTCTAGGATGCCAGGACATCTGTGCCTATAGGCTCCTGTGATGTAAATCCAGGCCTGCATGCATGGAGGGCGGAGTCTAGGGTGCCAGGACTGCCTATAGGCTCCTGTGATGTAAATCCTGGCCTGCATGCATGGAGGGCGGAGTCTAGGATGCCAGGACATCTGTGCCTATAGGTTCCTGTGATGTAAATCCTGGCCTGCATGCATGGAGGGCGGAGTCTAGGATGCCAGGACATCTGTGCCTATAGGCTCCTGTGATGTAAATCCAGGCCTGCATGCATGGAGGGCGGAGTCTAGGATGCCAGGACATCAGTACCTATAGGCTCCTGTGAAGTAAATCTGGGCCTGTTCTGGCTTGAAAGAGGAAGTGCAGTAGTGAGTCATGCAATGCAGCTTTCACTACGCCTATGATGTATAATGGAAGGCAGATGTCCCAAAGAATTCTGGGTAAGTTAACCCCCCCCCTATCCCACGGTCACACCTGACGTCATTAGACTTCAATTGAATTCTGAATTCGAGTTCATCTGGACACAGAATTCCACCCCTGCTCACAAAATGACGTGTCGAAAATATAAAAATTAAGCAATTAAAATCAAAATAATAAAACTAAAATTTGCAAGATAGTTATTGACTAGGGAATAGCAGTAGAGTGTTGTACTGTGTTAGCTATCAGTAATAGCAAGACGTTTTGAATCAGGATGATACCATTTATTGGCTAACTTAAGATATTAAGGGCTCGATTCACAAAGCGGTGCTAACCCAGTTAGAGACTTTAGGCGTGATAACCATTTCACCATGCTGGTGAAAAGTTAGTTTAGGCGTGATAAGTTTAGGTGTGATAAGTTTAGGTGTGATAAGTTTAGGCATGATAAGTTTAGATAAGTGTAGATAGCGTGCAAAGTCTCGCACGCAAAGCAGCACCATTAAACTCTATGCGAAGTGCACCAGACTTTGCTAGCGCAAAACTTTTGATCAGCTGTGCACTGCGGTGCTAACCCAGTTGGTGCTTAAACTTATCACGCCTAAACTTATCACACCTAAACTTATCATGCCTAAACTTATCACACCTAAACTTATCACACCTAAACTTATCATGCCTAAACTGAGTTTAGGCGTGATAAAGGGCTTTTCACCAGCGTGCTAACTGTTAGCACCGCTTTGTGAATCAGGCCCTAAGAGTGAGCTTCCAGCTGTGCAGTTTTCGTCAGACTTTGATTGAAGTGTGATGAAGGCTCAGCTGAAAACCTACTCTTAGGGCTCATTCCCACTAGGGGCATTTTTGCCATTTTTAAGAGCTGGCGATTTTCAAAATCGCCCTGAAAGGGCTTGTGCAATGATTCTCTATGAGAAAGTTCACATCTGAGCGGTTCATTTCCGATCCGCTCAGATAAGCGCTGCATGGGCCATTTTTGGGGCGATTCCGCCTCAATGGAAGGCATAGGAAAAACGCAAAATGCTCATAAAATCACGCAATTGCGTGAGCGTGTTTAAGAATAAATACATTGTATTTATTCTTTTCCGGATCAAAGAGTTCACTTCCTGACTTGCGTCACGGAGTGAATTAACAGAAAGCGCCAGGAATCACAAAAAACAAAAAGTGTCGAAAAACGCGCACAGCCACAGGAACGGAGCACAATGTGAATGAGGCCTTTTTCTTTAAGTTAGCCAATAAATGATCTCATCCTGATTCAAAACGTCTTGCTCTGACTAGAGAATGGATTAAGTTCCTTTTTATTAAAAAAAAAAAAAAAAAAAGTGTGACAATCATGAAGAGGTGAGTGAACAGATAGAGGAAAGACTATGGGCTTGATTCACAAAGCGGTGCTAACCTACTTAGCACGTCTAAAGTCTTAAGGCGCGCTAACCAGGGTGCTAAGTAGGTTAGCACCGGATTTCTCAATTGAGAAAACCAGTGCTAACCTACTTAGCATCCTGGTTAGCGCGCCTTAAGACTTTAGACGTGCTAAGTAGGTTAGCACCGCTTTGTGAATCAAGCCCATGTAAGATAAAAATGGATTTAGTAAGGGCCCTTTGTGACCAGACATTGCACAATGGAGATGCACATGCATGCGATTTTTAGTGCATTTCCCTTTGTCTAATCTAGGGATGGTCGGAAATGCCAATTTCCAATTCCATTGTAAATCCGTATTCCGCCATTGCCAATTACCGATTCCGCCTTCCGCTACCAATTTCCGCATTCCAATTCGGAATTTCCGCCGGAAATCACGGAAATTCCGCCCGACTTTAACATCGATTTTCTCAAAAACTATAAGGTTTTTTTGAAAACTTTTTTTTGCATCTTGTTCACAAGATTCTTTTTAATAAACCCTGAAACCCTGGTGTTTCTAGGACTTACGGGGCTTTGCTATTAACTGCTAAAGTCGGCGGATTTTTACTGTAATGTAAAATGCAGAAAATAGGAAGATGCAGATTTTCTGCATTTTATATTACAGTAAAATTCTGCCGAATTTAGCAGTTAATAGCAAAGCCCCCGTAAGTCCTAGAAACACCAAATTTTCAGGGTTTATTAAAAAGAATCTTGTGAACAAGATGCAAAAAAAGTTTAAAAAAAAAACCTTATAGTTTTTCAGAAAATCGATGTTAAAGTCGGGTGAAATTTCCACGATTTTCCACACTTGCATTACCGAGTTCCGCATTCCGAAGCGGAAATGCAATTTCCGATCAGAATTTCGAAAATTGCATTTCCGCGGAATTCGAATGAGCATCCCTAGTCTTATCCGATTGTGTGCATTTCAAGGTGTTTTTGTTAATATTTTCCATGGCTCCTCCTGTCTTTTCTGATAAAATATTATGGCCTAGATAGTTGTAAATCTTAAGCTGGTCATACACATATAGATTTCCCCCTCAATGTTCCAGAACTATGGCGTAATCTCAATATATATATATATAGCTTGAAATTGGACCAATCAATGGAAACCTGAGTCTAGTGTGCTGCATATAGTTGCGTACAGATTCACATAAATTTGCATAAACTTGGGAGATATTTGCATATCATGTGACCATCCTTGATGGTCACATGATAAGCTCAAAGAGGTTTGCCTGTGAGACCTAATTTACTGACATACTTGGGATGTTTTTACATCAATCAAGCGAGGGGGATAGTTTATGCTGGCGTATGTGAAGTCACACGTTAAATGTTAATTTGGTAATCAATCTTTTAGCACAAATAAGTAAAACGCAAGATGAAATATCAGTCTGTGGACATTGAAAAAGAGTTCAAACAAATAAGCTGAATTGATAAAAATAATATTGATATCATTGTCAGAAACTTTGCAGCAAGGGGGTTGCGTTCTCTAGAACATTAATCTAGAATGGTAATTTGATTTTGGCACTCAGTCTTGATCTGGTACTTCCAAACACATCACTCTTTCTGAGCCATAACCTCAGACTTGCCTATCACTGGGGCGGAGTTATCAAAGCCAGCGCAAGCTTATCGACTATTCATTTTGATGGCGGTAGAGGCTGATTATATTTAGGCTGAATATTGTTAAAGGACAACTGAAGTGAGAGTTATATGGTGGCTGCCATATCTATTTCCTTTTAAACAATGCCAGTTGCCAGTCCTGCTGATCTATTTGGCTACAGTAGTGTCTAAATCACAGCAGAAACAAGCATGCAGCTAATCTTGCCAGATCTGACAATAATGTCAGAACACCTGATCTGCTGAATGCTTGTTCAGGGGCTATGGCTGAAAGTATTAGAGGCGGAGGATCAGCAGGACAGCCGGGTAACTGGTATTGCTTAAAAGGAATAAATATGGCAGCCGCCACATACCTCTCACTTCAGTTGTCCTTCGAGTTGCTGTGACCGATATTCTGCTACCTGCTTTGCAATGATGCTTTCATTGGGGTTTTTAGTGGTCATCCCTCTAGATCAGCTATACTAAGTTACCCTTCTCCCTCCTGACTTATTGCCCTAACACCTCCCCTAACGCAAACCCCTTTCCCTAACAGCAGTTCCACCTCTGTAACCTGAACTCCTTACAAATACTGAACCTTCATTTCTCCTCAATGTACAGTCCTTATTTTCATTTAACCCCCATTGTCCTACACCTAGTTGGCTCACACAATCGTCACCCCTCATAGCTGGCCTAACTCTTACCACTATGCCTCCCCTATGGCATGTATGCTCAGGGGCGTATCAGGGTAATATAGCTCCTATGACAAACACTGAAATTGTGCGCCTCAGTAAAGTATCCCCCAATATAGGAAGTGACAGGTGTCCCCCCAGTATAATAAGCCATCTCCAGTATATGCTGTAAGAGATGACCCCCAGTATAAGTAGTCCCCTTCCCCAGTATAAGTAGCGAGAGACATCCTCTAGTATAAGATCAGGTACAAACGCCCAAAAGGCATCCCTCAGTATGGTGTTGGAGCCCAAGGAAAGTGGGGGCAGTCATGGCGCCCATGGTGTTGTGGCGCCCATGGCACAAGCCATGCCTGTACCCCTCTAGATACGCCTCTGCCTATGCTCGCTTCCTGATGCCCTCATTTGCAGATTGGGGGTTCGGTGCTGATGCTGTGGTCTCTCATAGCTGTGTGCTGGCAATCAGCTGCTGTATATTATGTGAAATTGAACGCCTATTGTATATTAATTGTCCTCCAGAGTTTGTCATACTGCAGGGTGTGATGCTATTGCTAGCCTTGTCGTCCTGCAGGGTGTGATGCTATTGCTAGCCTTGTCATACTGCAGGGTGTGATGCTATTGCTAGCCTTGTCATCCTGCAGGGTGTGATGCTATTGCTAGCCTTGTCTTCCTGCAGGGTGTGATGCTATTGCTAGCCTTGTCTTCCTGCAGGGTGTGATGCTATTGCTAGCCTTGTCATCCTGCAGAGTGTGATGCTATTGCTAGCCTTGTCATACTGCAGGGTGTGATGCTATTGCTAGCCTTGTCTTCCTGCAGAGTGTGATGCTATTGCTAGCCTTGTCATACTGCAGGGTGTGATGCTATTGCTAGCCTTGTCATACTGCAGGGTGTGATGCTATTGCTAGCCTTGTCATCCTGCAGGGTGTGATGCTATTGCTAGCCTTGTCATCCTGCAGGGTGTGATGCTATTGCTAGCCGTGTCATCCTGCAGGGTGTGATGCTATTGCTAGCCTTGTCATCCTGCAGGGTGTGATGCTATTGCTAGCCTTGTCATCCTGCAGAGTGTGAGGCTATTGCTAGCCTTGTTTTCCTGCAGAGTGTGAGGCTATTGCTAGCCTTGTCTTCCTGCAGGGTGTGATGCTATTGCTTGCCTTGTCTTCCTGCAGGGTGTGATGCTATTGCTAGCCTTGTCATATTGCGTGATGCTATTGCTAGCCTTGTCATATTGCAGGGTGTGATGCTATTGCTAGCCTTGTCTTCCTGCAGGGTGTGATGCTATTGCTAGCCTTGTCTTCCTGCAGGGTGTGATGCTATTGCTAGCCTTGTCTTCCTGCAGGGTGTGATGCTATTGCTAGCCTTGTCTTCCTGCAGGGTGTGATGCTATTGCTAGCCTTGTCATATTGCAGGGTGTGATGCTATTGCTAGCCTTGTCTTCCTGCAGGGTGTGATGCTATTGCTAGCCTTGTCATATTGCAGGGTGTGATGCTATTGCTAGCCTTGTCATATTGCAGGGTGTGATGCTATTGCTAGCCTTGTCTTCCTGCAGGGTGTGATGCTATTGCTAGCCTTGTCGTCCTGCAGGGTGTGATGCTATTGCTAGCCTTGTCTTCCTGCAGGGTGTGATGCTAATGCTAGCCTTGTCTTCCTGCAGGGTGTGATGCTATTGCTAGCCTTGTCATATTGCAGGGTGTGATGCTATTGCTAGCCTTGTCTTCCTGCAGGGTGTGATGCTATTGCTAGCCTTGTCATACTGCAGGGTGTGATGCTATTGCTAGCCTTGTCATGCTGCAGGGTGTGATGCTATTGCTAGCCTTGTCTTCCTGCAGGGTGTGATGCTATTGCTAGCCTTGTCTTCCTGCAGGGTGTGATGCTATTGCTAGCCTTGTCATACTGCAGGGTGTGATGCTATTGCTAGCCTTGTCATCCTGCAGGGTGTGATGCTATTGCTAGCCTTGTCATCCTGCAGGGTGTGATGCTATTGCCAGCCTTGTCTTCCTGCAGGGTGTGATGCTATTGCTAGCCTTGTCTTCCTGCAGGGTGTGATGCTATTGCTAGCCTTGTCTTCCTGCAGGGTGTGATGCTATTGCTAGCCTTGTCATCCTGCAGGGTGTGATGCTATTGCTAGCCTTGTCTTCCCGCAGGGTGTGATGCTATTGCCAGCCTTGTCTTCCTGCAGGGTGTGATGCTATTGCTAGCCTTGTCTTCCTGCAGGGTGTGATACTTTTGCTAGCCTTGTCATACTGCAGGGTGTGATGCTATTGCTAGCCTTGTCTTCCCGCAGGGTGTGATGCTATTGCTAGCCTTGTCATACTGCAGGGTGTGATGCTATTGCTAGCCTTGTCATACTGCAGGGTGTGATGCTATTGCTAGCCTTGTCTTCCTGCAGGGTGTGATGCTATTGCTAGCCTTGTCATACTGCAGGGTGTGAGGCTATTGCTAGCCTTGTCTTCCTGCAGGGTGTGATGCTATTGCTAGCCTTGTCTTCCTGCAGGGTGTGATGCTATTGCTAGCCTTGTCTTCCTGCAGGGTGTGATGCTATTGCTAGCCTTGTCATCCTGCAGGGTGTGATGCTATTGCTAGCCGTGTCATCCTGCAGGGTGTGATGCTATTGCTAGCCTTGTCTTCCTGCAGGGTGTGAGGCTATTGCTAGCCTTGTCTTCCTGCAGGGTGTGATGCTATTGCTAGCCTTGTCTTCCTGCAGGGTGTGATGCTATTGCTAGCCTTGTCACCCTGCAGGGTGTGATGCTATTGCTAGCCTTGTCTTCCCGCAGGGTGAGATGCTATTGCTAGCCTTGTCTTCCTGCAGGGTGTGATGCTATTGCTAGCCTTGTCATCCTGCAGGGTGTGATGCTATTGCTAGCCTTGTCTTCCTGCAGGGTGTGATGCTATTGCTTGCCTTGTCTTCCTGCAGGGTGTGATGCTATTGCTAGCCTTGTCATCCTGCAGGGTGTGATGCTATTGCTAGCCTTGTCTTCCTGCAGGGTGTGATGGTATTGCTAGCCTTGTCTTCCTGCAGGGTGTGATGCTATTGCTAGCCTTGTCTTCCTGCAGGGTGTGATGCTATTGCTAGCCTTGTCTTCCTGCAGGGTGTGATGCTATTGCTAGCCTTGTCTTCCTGCATGGTGTGATGCTATTGCTAGCCGTGTCTTCCTGCAGGGTGTGATGCTATTGCTAGCCTTGTCTTCCTGCAGGGTGTGATGCTATTGCTAGCCTTGTCATCCTGCAGGGTGTGATGCTATTGCTAGCCTTGTCATCCTGCAGGGTGTGAGGCTAATGCTAGCCTTGTCTTCCTGCAGGGTGTGATGCTATTGCTTGCCTTGTCTTCCTGCAGGGTGTGATGCTATTGCTAGCCTTGTCATCCTGCAGGGTGTGATGCTATTGCTAGCCTTGTCTTCCTGCAGGGTGTGATGCTATTGCTAGCCTTGTCTTCCTGCATGGTGTGATGCTATTGCTAGCCGTGTCTTCCTGCAGGGTGTGATGCTATTGCTAGCCTTGTCTTCCCGCAGGGTGTGATGCTATTGCTAGCCTTGTCATCCTGCAGGGTGTGATGCTATTGCTAGCCTTGTCTTCCTGCAGAGTGTGATGCTATTGCTAGCCTTGTCTTCCTGCAGGGTGTGATGCTATTGCTAGCCTTGTCTTCCTGCAGGGTGTGATGCTATTGCTAGCCTTGTCTTCCTGCAAGGTGTGATGCTATTGCTAGCCTTGTCTTCCTGCAGGGTGTGATGCTATTGCTAGCCTTGTCATCCTGCAGGGTGTGATGCTATTGCTAGCCTAGCCTTGTCTTCCTGCAGGGTGTGATGCTATTGCTAGCCTTGTCATCCTGCAGGCTGTGATGCTATTGCTAGCCTTGTCATCCTGCAGGGTGTGAGGCTATTGCTAGCCTTGTCATCCTGCAGGGTGTGATGCTATTGCTAGCCTTGTCTTCCTGCAGGGTGTGATGCTATTGCTAGCCTTGTCTTCCTGCAGAGTGTGATGCTATTGCTAGCCTTGTCATACTGCAGGGTGTGATGCTATTGCTAGCCTTGTCATACTGCAGGGTGTGATGCTATTGCTAGCCTTGTCATCCTGCAGGGTGTGATGCTATTGCTAGCCTTGTCATCCTGCAGGGTGTGATGCTATTGCTAGCCGTGTCATCCTGCAGGGTGTGATGCTATTGCTAGCCTTGTCATCCTGCAGGGTGTGATGCTATTGCTAGCCTTGTCATCCTGCAGAGTGTGAGGCTATTGCTAGCCTTGTTTTCCTGCAGAGTGTGAGGCTATTGCTAGCCTTGTCTTCCTGCAGGGTGTGATGCTATTGCTTGCCTTGTCTTCCTGCAGGGTGTGATGCTATTGCTAGCCTTGTCATATTGCGTGATGCTATTGCTAGCCTTGTCATATTGCAGGGTGTGATGCTATTGCTAGCCTTGTCTTCCTGCAGGGTGTGATGCTATTGCTAGCCTTGTCTTCCTGCAGGGTGTGATGCTATTGCTAGCCTTGTCTTCCTGCAGGGTGTGATGCTATTGCTAGCCTTGTCTTCCTGCAGGGTGTGATGCTATTGCTAGCCTTGTCATATTGCAGGGTGTGATGCTATTGCTAGCCTTGTCTTCCTGCAGGGTGTGATGCTATTGCTAGCCTTGTCATATTGCAGGGTGTGATGCTATTGCTAGCCTTGTCATATTGCAGGGTGTGATGCTATTGCTAGCCTTGTCTTCCTGCAGGGTGTGATGCTATTGCTAGCCTTGTCGTCCTGCAGGGTGTGATGCTATTGCTAGCCTTGTCTTCCTGCAGGGTGTGATGCTAATGCTAGCCTTGTCTTCCTGCAGGGTGTGATGCTATTGCTAGCCTTGTCATATTGCAGGGTGTGATGCTATTGCTAGCCTTGTCTTCCTGCAGGGTGTGATGCTATTGCTAGCCTTGTCATACTGCAGGGTGTGATGCTATTGCTAGCCTTGTCATACTGCAGGGTGTGATGCTATTGCTAGCCTTGTCTTCCTGCAGGGTGTGATGCTATTGCTAGCCTTGTCTTCCTGCAGGGTGTGATGCTATTGCTAGCCTTGTCATACTGCAGGGTGTGATGCTATTGCTAGCCTTGTCATCCTGCAGGGTGTGATGCTATTGCTAGCCTTGTCATCCTGCAGGGTGTGATGCTATTGCCAGCCTTGTCTTCCTGCAGGGTGTGATGCTATTGCTAGCCTTGTCTTCCTGCAGGGTGTGATGCTATTGCTAGCCTTGTCTTCCTGCAGGGTGTGATGCTATTGCTAGCCTTGTCATCCTGCAGGGTGTGATGCTATTGCTAGCCTTGTCTTCCCGCAGGGTGTGATGCTATTGCCAGCCTTGTCTTCCTGCAGGGTGTGATGCTATTGCTAGCCTTGTCTTCCTGCAGGGTGTGATACTTTTGCTAGCCTTGTCATACTGCAGGGTGTGATGCTATTGCTAGCCTTGTCTTCCCGCAGGGTGTGATGCTATTGCTAGCCTTGTCATACTGCAGGGTGTGATGCTATTGCTAGCCTTGTCATACTGCAGGGTGTGATGCTATTGCTAGCCTTGTCTTCCTGCAGGGTGTGATGCTATTGCTAGCCTTGTCATACTGCAGGGTGTGAGGCTATTGCTAGCCTTGTCTTCCTGCAGGGTGTGATGCTATTGCTAGCCTTGTCTTCCTGCAGGGTGTGATGCTATTGCTAGCCTTGTCTTCCTGCAGGGTGTGATGCTATTGCTAGCCTTGTCATCCTGCAGGGTGTGATGCTATTGCTAGCCGTGTCATCCTGCAGGGTGTGATGCTATTGCTAGCCTTGTCTTCCTGCAGGGTGTGAGGCTATTGCTAGCCTTGTCTTCCTGCAGGGTGTGATGCTATTGCTAGCCTTGTCTTCCTGCAGGGTGTGATGCTATTGCTAGCCTTGTCACCCTGCAGGGTGTGATGCTATTGCTAGCCTTGTCTTCCCGCAGGGTGAGATGCTATTGCTAGCCTTGTCTTCCTGCAGGGTGTGATGCTATTGCTAGCCTTGTCATCCTGCAGGGTGTGATGCTATTGCTAGCCTTGTCTTCCTGCAGGGTGTGATGCTATTGCTTGCCTTGTCTTCCTGCAGGGTGTGATGCTATTGCTAGCCTTGTCATCCTGCAGGGTGTGATGCTATTGCTAGCCTTGTCTTCCTGCAGGGTGTGATGGTATTGCTAGCCTTGTCTTCCTGCAGGGTGTGATGCTATTGCTAGCCTTGTCTTCCTGCAGGGTGTGATGCTATTGCTAGCCTTGTCTTCCTGCAGGGTGTGATGCTATTGCTAGCCTTGTCTTCCTGCATGGTGTGATGCTATTGCTAGCCGTGTCTTCCTGCAGGGTGTGATGCTATTGCTAGCCTTGTCTTTCTGCAGGGTGTGATGCTATTGCTAGCCTTGTCATCCTGCAGGGTGTGATGCTATTGCTAGCCTTGTCATCCTGCAGGGTGTGAGGCTAATGCTAGCCTTGTCTTCCTGCAGGGTGTGATGCTATTGCTTGCCTTGTCTTCCTGCAGGGTGTGATGCTATTGCTAGCCTTGTCATCCTGCAGGGTGTGATGCTATTGCTAGCCTTGTCTTCCTGCAGGGTGTGATGCTATTGCTAGCCTTGTCTTCCTGCATGGTGTGATGCTATTGCTAGCCGTGTCTTCCTGCAGGGTGTGATGCTATTGCTAGCCTTGTCTTCCTGCAGGGTGTGATGCTATTGCTAGCCTTGTCATCCTGCAGGGTGTGATGCTATTGCTAGCCTTGTCATCCTGCAGGGTGTGAGGCTAATGCTAGCCTTGTCTTCCTGCAGGGTGTGATGCTATTGCTTGCCTTGTCTTCCTGCAGGGTGTGATGCTATTGCTAGCCTTGTCATACTGCAGGGTGTGATGCTATTGCTAGCCTTGTCTTCCTGCAGGGTGTGATGCTATTGCTAGCCTTGTCTTCCTGCAGGGTGTGATGCTATTTCTAACCTTGTCATACTGCAGGGTGTGATGCTATTGCTAGCCTTGTCATCCTGCAGGGTGTGATGCTATTGCTAGCCTTGTCTTCCTGCAGGGTGTGATGCTATTGCTAGCCTTGTCATCCTGCAGGGTGTGAGGCTATTGCTAGCCTTGTCTTCCTGCAGGGTGTGATGCTATTGCTAGCCTTGTCTTCCTGCAGGGTGTGATGCTATTGCTAGCCTTGTCATCCTGCAGGGTGTGATGCTATTGCTAGCCTTGTCTTCCTGCAGGGTGTGATGCTATTGCTAGCCTTGTCTTCCTGCAGGGTGTGATGCTATTGCTAGCCTTGTCTTCCTGCAGAGTGTGATGCTATTGCTAGCCTTGTCTTCCTGCAGGGTGTGATGCTATTGCTAGCCTTGTCTTCCTGCAGAGTGTGATGCTATTGCTAGCCTTGTCTTCCTGCAGGGTGTGAGGCTATTGCTAGCCTTGTCGTCCTGCAGGGTGTGAGGCTATTGCCAGCCTTGTCTTCCTGCAGGGTGTGATGCTATTGCTAGCCTTGTCATACAGCAGGGTGTGATGCTATTGCTAGCCTTGTCTTCCTGCAGGGTGTGATGCTTTTGCTAGCCTTGTCTTCCTGCAGGGTGTGATGCTATTGCTAGCCTTGTCTTCCTGCAGGGTGTGATGCTATTGCTAGCCTTGTCTTCCTGCAGGGTGTGATGCTATTGCCAGCCTTGTCATCCTGCAGGGTGTGATGCTATTGCTAGCCTTGTCTTCCTGCAGGGTGAGATGCTATTGCTAGCCTTGTCTTCCTGCAGGGTGTGATGCTATTGCTAGCCTTGTCTTCCTGCAGGGTGTGAGGCTATTGCTAGCCTTGTCTTCCTGCAGGGTGTGATGCTATTGCTAGCCTCGTCTTCCTGCAGGGTGTGATGCTATTGCTAGCCTTGTCTTCCTGCAGGGTGTGAGGCTATTGCTAGCCTTGTCTTCCTGCAGAGTGTGATGCTATTGCTAGCCTTGTCTTCCTGCAGGGTGTGATGCTATTGCTAGCCTTGTCTTCCTGCAGGATGTGATGCTATTGCTAGCCTTGTCTTCCTGCAGGGTGTGATGCTATTGCTAGCCTTGTCATCCTGCAGGGTGTGATGCTATTGCTAGCCTTGTCATACTGCAGGGTGTGATGCTATTGCTAGCCTTGTCTTCCTGCAGGGTGTGATGCTATTGCTAGCCTTGTCATACTGCAGGGTGTGATGCTATTGCTAGCCTTGTCTTCCTGCAGGGTGTGATGCTATTGCTAGCCTTGTCTTCCTGCAGGGTGTGATGCTATTTCTAACCTTGTCATACTGCAGGGTGTGATGCTATTGCTAGCCTTGTCATCCTGCAGGGTGTGATGCTATTGCTAGCCTTGTCTTCCTGCAGGGTGTGATGCTATTGCTAGCCTTGTCATCCTGCAGGGTGTGAGGCTATTGCTAGCCTTGTCTTCCTGCAGGGTGTGATGCTATTGCTAGCCTTGTCTTCCTGCAGGGTGTGATGCTATTGCTAGCCTTGTCATCCTGCAGGGTGTGATGCTATTGCTAGCCTTGTCTTCCTGCAGGGTGTGATGCTATTGCTAGCCTAGTCTTCCTGCAGGGTGTGATGCTATTGCTAGCCTTGTCTTCCTGCAGAGTGTGATGCTATTGCTAGCCTTGTCTTCCTGCAGGGTGTGATGCTATTGCTAGCCTTGTCTTCCTGCAGAGTGTGATGCTATTGCTAGCCTTGTCTTCCTGCAGGGTGTGAGGCTATTGCTAGCCTTGTCGTCCTGCAGGTTGTGAGGCTATTGCCAGCCTTGTCTTCCTGCAGGGTGTGATGCTATTGCTAGCCTTGTCATACAGCAGGGTGTAATGCTTTTGCTAGCCATGTCTTCCTGCAGGGTGTGATGCTATTGCTAGCCTTGTCTTCCTGCAGGGTGTGATGCTATTGCTAGCCTTGTCTTCCTGCAGGGTGTGATGCTATTGCCAGCCTTGTCATCCTGCAGGGTGTGATGCTATTGCTAGCCTTGTCTTCCTGCAGGGTGAGATGCTATTGCTAGCCTTGTCTTCCTGCAGGGTGTGATGCTATTGCTAGCCTTGTCTTCCTGCAGGGTGTGAGGCTATTGCTAGCCTTGTCTTCCTGCAGGGTGTGATGCTATTGCTAGCCTCGTCTTCCTGCAGGGTGTGACGCTATTGCTAGCCTTGTCTTCCTGCAGGGTGTGAGGCTATTGCTAGCCTTGTCTTCCTGCAGAGTGTGATGCTATTGCTAGCCTTGTCTTCCTGCAGGGTGTGATGCTATTGCTAGCCTTGTCTTCCTGCAGGATGTGATGCTATTGCTAGCCTTGTCTTCCTGCAGGGTGTGATGCTATTGCTAGCCTTGTCATCCTGCAGGGTGTGATGCTATTGCTAGCCTTGTCATACTGCAGGGTGTGATGCTATTGCTAGCCTTGTCTTCCTGCAGGGTGTGATACTATTGCTAGCCTTGTCTTCCTGCAGGGTGTGATGCTATTGCCAGCCTTGTCATACTGCAGAGTGTGATGCTATTGCTAGCCTTGTCATCCTGCAGGGTGTGATGCTATTGCTAGCCTTGTCTTCCTGCTTGGTGTGAGGCTATTGCTAGCCTTGTCTTCCTGCAGGGTGTGATGCTATTGCTAGCCTTGTAATCCTGCAGGGTGTGATGCTATTGCTAGCCTTGTCTTCCTGCAGGGTGTGAGGCTATTGCTAGCCTTGTCTTCCTGCAGGGTGTGATGCTATTGCTAGCCTTGTCTTCCTGCAGGGTGTGATGCTATTGCTAGGCTTGTCATCCTGCAGGGTGTGATGCTATTGCTAGCCTTGTCTTCCTGCAGGATGTGATGCTATTGCTAGCCTTGTCATCCTGCAGGGTGTGAGGCTATTGCCAGCCTTGTCATCCTGCAGGGTGTGATGCTATTGCTAGCCTTGTCATCCTGCAGGGTGTGATGCTATTGCTAGCCTTGTCTTCCTGCAGGGTGTGATGCTATTGTTAGCCTTGTCTTCCTGCAGGGTGTGATGCTATTGCTAGCCTTGTCTTCCTGCAGCGTGTGATGCTATTGCTAGCCTTGTCATCCTGCAGGGTGTGAGGCTATTGCTAGCCTTGTCTTCCTGCAGGGTGTGATGCTATTGCTAGCCTTGTCTTCCTGCAGGGTGTGATGCTATTGCTAGCCATGTCATCCTGCAGGGTGTGATGCTATTGCTAGCCTTGTCTTCCTGCAGAGTGTGATGCTATTGCTAGCCTTGTCATCCTGCAGGGTGTGAGGCTATTGCTAGCCTTGTCTTCCTGCAGGGTGTGATGCTATTGCTAGCCTTGTCTTCCTGCAGGGTGTGATGCTATTGCTAGCCATGTCATCCTGCAGGGTGTGATGCTATTGCTAGCCTTGTCTTCCTGCAGGGTGTGATGCTATTGCTAGCCTTGTCATCCTGCAGGGTGTGAGGCTATTGCTAGCCTTGTCTTCCTGCAGGGTGTGATGCTATTGCTAGCCTTGTCTTCCTGCAGGGTGTGATGCTATTGCTAGCCATCTCATCCTGCAGGGTGTGATGCTATTGCTAGCCTTGTCATCCTGCAGGGTGTGATGCTATTGCTAGCCTTGTCATCCTGCAGGGTGTGAGGCTATTGCTAGCCTTGTCTTCCTGCAGGGTGTGATGGTATTGCTAGCCTTGTCTTCCTGCAGGGTGTGATGCTATTGCTAGCCTTGTCTTCCTGCAGGTTGTGAAGCTATTGCTAGCCTTGTCTTCCTGCAGGGTGTGATGCTATTGCTAGCCTTGTCATACTGCAGGGTGTGATGCTATTGCTAGCCTTGTCATCCCGCAGGGTGTGATGCTATTGTCATCAGGGTGTGATGCTATTGCTAGCCTTGTCTTCCTGCAGGGTGTGATGCTATTGCTAGCCTTGTCTTCCTGCAGGGTGTGATGCTATTTCTAACCTTGTCATACTGCAGGGTGTGATGCTATTGCTAGCCTTGTCATCCTGCAGGGTGTGATGCTATTGCTAGCCTTGTCTTCCTGCAGGGTGTGATGCTATTGCTAGCCTTGTCATCCTGCAGGGTGTGAGGCTATTGCTAGCCTTGTCTTCCTGCAGGGTGTGATGCTATTGCTAGCCTTGTCTTCCTGCAGGGTGTGATGCTATTGCTAGCCTTGTCTTCCTGCAGGGTGTGATGCTATTTCTAACCTTGTCATACTGCAGGGTGTGATGCTATTGCTAGCCTTGTCATCCTGCAGGGTGTGATGCTATTGCTAGCCTTGTCTTCCTGCAGGGTGTGATGCTATTGCTAGCCTTGTCATCCTGCAGGGTGTGAGGCTATTGCTAGCCTTGTCTTCCTGCAGGGTGTGATGCTATTGCTAGCCTTGTCTTCCTGCAGGGTGTGATGCTATTGCTAGCCTTGTCATCCTGCAGGGTGTGATGCTATTGCTAGCCTTGTCTTCCTGCAGGGTGTGATGCTATTGCTAGCCTTGTCTTCCTGAAGGGTGTGAGGCTATTGCTAGCCTTGTCTTTCTGCAGGGTGTGATGCTATTGCCAGCCTTGTCATACTGCAGGGTGTGATGCTATTGCTAGCCTCGTCTTCCTGCAGGGTGTGATGCTATTGCTAGCCTTGTCTTCCTGCAGGGTGTGATGCTATTGCTAGCCTTGTCTTCCTGCAGAGTGTGATGCTATTGCTAGCCTTGTCTTCCTGCAGGGTGTGATGCTATTGCCAGCCTTGTCATACTGCAGGGTGTGATGCTATTGCTAGCCTTGTCATCCTGCAGGGTGTGGTGATATTGCTAGCCTTGTCTTCCTGCAGGGTGTGATGCTATTGCTAGCCTTGTCATATTGCAGGGTGTGATGCTATTGCTAGCCTTGTCATCCTGCAGGGTGTGATGCTATTGCTAGCCTTGTCATACTGCAGGGTGTGATGCTATTGCTAGCCTTGTCCTCCTGCAGGGTGTGATGCTATTGCTAGCCGTGTCTTCCTGCAGGGTGTGATGCTATTGCTAGCCTTGTCTTCCTGAAGAGTGTGATGCTATTGCTAGCCTTGTCATCCTGAAGAGTGTGATGCTATTGCTAGCCTTGTCATCCTGCAGGGTGTGATGCTATTGCTAGCCTTGTCTTCCTGCAGGGTGTGATGCTATTGCTAGCCTTGTCTTCCTGCAGGGTGTGATGCTATTGCTAGCCTTGTCTTCCTGCAGGGTGTGATGCTATTGCTAGCCTTGTCATCCTGCAGGGTGTGATGCTATTGCTAGCCTTGTCTTCCTGCAGGGTGTGATGCTATTGCTAGCCTTGTCATACTGCAGGGTGTAATGGTATTGCTAGCCTTGTCTTCCTGCAGGGAGTGAGGCTATTGCTAGCCTTGTCATACTGCAGGGTGTGATGGTATTGCCAGCCTTGTCTTCCTGCAGGGTGTGATGCTATTGCTAGCCTTGTCTTCCTGCAGGGTGTGATGCTATTGCTAGCCTTGTCTTCCTGCAGGGTGTGATGCTATTGCTAGCCTTGTCTTCCGGCACGGTGTGATGCTATTGCTAGCCTTGTCATACTGCAGGGTGTGATGCTATTGCTAGCCTTGTCTTCCTGCAGGGTGTGATGCTATTGCTAGCCTTGTCTTCCTGCAGGGTGTGATGCTATTGCTAGCCTTGTCTTCCTGCAGGGTGTGATGCTATTGCTAGCCTTGTCATACTGCAGGGTGTGATGCTATTGCTAGCCTTGTCATACTGCAGGGTGTGATGCTATTGCTAGCCTTGTCTTCCTGCAGGGTGTGATGCTATTGCTAGCCTTGTCTTCCTGCAGGGTGTGATGCTATTGCTAGCCTTGTCTTCCTGCAGGATGTGATACTATTGCTAGCCTTGTCATACTGCAGGGTGAGATGCTATTGCTAGCCTTGTCATCCTGCAGGGTGTGATGCTATTGCTAGCCTTGTCTTCCTGCAGGGTGTGATGCTATTGCTAGCCTTGTCATACTGCAGGGTGTGATGCTATTGCTAGCCTTGTCATACTGCAGGGTGTGATGCTATTGCTAGCCTTGTCTTCCTGCAGGGTGTGATGCTATTGCTAGCCTTGTCATCCTGCAGGGTGTGATGCTATTGCTAGCCTTGTCATACTGCAGGGTGTGATGCTATTGCTAGCCTTGTCTTCCTGCAGGGTGTGATGCTATTGCTAGCCTTGTCTTCCTGCAGGGTGTGAGGCTATTGCTAGCCTTGTCTTCCTGCAGGGTGTGATGCTATTGCTTGCCTTGTCATCCTGCAGGGTGTGATGCTATTGCTAGCCTTGTCTTCCTGCAGGGTGTGAGGCTATTGCTAGCCTTGTCTTCCTGCAGGGTGTGATGCTATTGCTAGCCTTGTCATACTGCAGGGTGTGATGCTATTGCTAGCCTTGTCATACTGCAGGGTATGATGCTATTGCTAGCCTTGTCATCCTGCAGGGTGTGAGGCTATTGCTAGCCTTGTCTTCCTGCAGGGTGTGATGCTATTGCTAGCCTTGTCATACTGCAGGGTGTGATGCTATTGCTAGCCTTGTCTTCCTGCAGGGTGTGATGCTATTGCTAGCCTTGTCTTCCTGCAGGGTGTGAGGCTATTGCTAGCCTTGTCATCCTGCAGGGTGTGATGCTATTGCTAGCCTTGTCTTCCTGCAGGGTGTGATGCTATTGCTAGCCTTGTCTTCCTGCAGGGTGTGATGCTATTGCCAGCCTTGTCTTCCTGCAGGGTGTGATGCTATTGCTAGCCTTGTCTTCCTGCAGGGTGTGATGCTATTGCTAGCCTTGTCATCCTGCAGGGTGTGAGGCTATTGCTAGCCTTGTCTTCCTGCAGGGTGTGATGCTATTGCTAGCCTTGTCTTACTGCAGGGTGTGATGCTATCGCTAGCCTTGTCATACTGCAGGGTGTGATGCTATTGCTAGCCTTGTCATACTGCAGGGTATGATGCTATTGCTAGCCTTGTCATCCTGCAGGGTGTGAGGCTATTGCTAGCCTTGTCTTCCTGCAGGGTGTGATGCTATTGCTAGCCTTGTCATACTGCAGGGTGTGATGCTATTGCTAGCCTTGTCTTCCTGCAGGGTGTGATGCTATTGCTAGCCTTGTCTTCCTGCAGGGTGTGAGGCTATTGCTAGCCTTGTCATCCTGCAGGGTGTGATGCTATTGCTAGCCTTGTCTTCCTGCAGGGTGTGATGCTATTGCTAGCCTTGTCTTCCTGCAGGGTGTGATGCTATTGCCAGCCTTGTCTTCCTGCAGGGTGTGATGCTATTGCTAGCCTTGTCTTCCTGCAGGGTGTGATGCTATTGCTAGCCTTGTCATCCTGCAGGGTGTGAGGCTATTGCTAGCCTTGTCTTCCTGCAGGGTGTGATGCTATTGCTAGCCTTGTCTTCCTGCAGGGTGTGATGCTATTGCTAGCCTTGTCTTCCTGCAGGGTGTGATGCTATTGCTAGCCTTGTCATATTGCAGGGTGTGATGCTATTGCTAGCCTTGTCATATTGCAGGGTGTGATGCTATTGCTAGCCTTGTCTTCCTGCAGGGTGTGATGCTATTGCTAGCCTTGTCTTCCTGCAGGGTGTGATGCTATTGCTAGCCTTGTCTTCCTGCAGGGTGTGATGCTAATGCTAGCCTTGTCTTCCTGCAGGGTGTGATGCTATTGCTAGCCTTGTCATATTGCAGGGTGTGATGCTATTGCTAGCCTTGTCTTCCTGCAGGGTGTGATGCTATTGCTAGCCTTGTCATACTGCAGGGTGTGATGCTATTGCTAGCCTTGTCATACTGCAGGGTGTGATGCTATTGCTAGCCTTGTCTTCCTGCAGGGTGTGATGCTATTGCTAGCCTTGTCTTCCTGCAGGGTGTGATGCTATTGCTAGCCTTGTCATACTGCAGGGTGTGATGCTATTGCTAGCCTTGTCATCCTGCAGGGTGTGATGCTATTGCTAGCCTTGTCATCCTGCAGGGTGTGATGCTATTGCCAGCCTTGTCTTCCTGCAGGGTGTGATGCTATTGCTAGCCTTGTCTTCCTGCAGGGTGTGATGCTATTGCTAGCCTTGTCTTCCTGCAGGGTGTGATGCTATTGCTAGCCTTGTCATCCTGCAGGGTGTGATGCTATTGCTAGCCTTGTCTTCCCGCAGGGTGTGATGCTATTGCCAGCCTTGTCTTCCTGCAGGGTGTGATGCTATTGCTAGCCTTGTCTTCCTGCAGGGTGTGATACTTTTGCTAGCCTTGTCATACTGCAGGGTGTGATGCTATTGCTAGCCTTGTCTTCCCGCAGGGTGTGATGCTATTGCTAGCCTTGTCATACTGCAGGGTGTGATGCTATTGCTAGCCTTGTCATACTGCAGGGTGTGATGCTATTGCTAGCCTTGTCTTCCTGCAGGGTGTGATGCTATTGCTAGCCTTGTCATACTGCAGGGTGTGAGGCTATTGCTAGCCTTGTCTTCCTGCAGGGTGTGATGCTATTGCTAGCCTTGTCTTCCTGCAGGGTGTGATGCTATTGCTAGCCTTGTCTTCCTGCAGGGTGTGATGCTATTGCTAGCCTTGTCTTCCTGCAGGGTGTGATGCTATTGCTAGCCGTGTCATCCTGCAGGGTGTGATGCTATTGCTAGCCTTGTCTTCCTGCAGGGTGTGAGGCTATTGCTAGCCTTGTCTTCCTGCAGGGTGTGATGCTATTGCTAGCCTTGTCTTCCTGCAGGGTGTGATGCTATTGCTAGCCTTGTCACCCTGCAGGGTGTGATGCTATTGCTAGCCTTGTCTTCCCGCAGGGTGAGATGCTATTGCTAGCCTTGTCTTCCTGCAGGGTGTGATGCTATTGCTAGCCTTGTCATCCTGCAGGGTGTGATGCTATTGCTAGCCTTGTCTTCCTGCAGGGTGTGATGCTATTGCTTGCCTTGTCTTCCTGCAGGGTGTGATGCTATTGCTAGCCTTGTCATCCTGCAGGGTGTGATGCTATTGCTAGCCTTGTCTTCCTGCAGGGTGTGATGGTATTGCTAGCCTTGTCTTCCTGCAGGGTGTGATGCTATTGCTAGCCTTGTCTTCCTGCAGGGTGTGATGCTATTGCTAGCCTTGTCTTCCTGCAGGGTGTGATGCTATTGCTAGCCTTGTCTTCCTGCATGGTGTGATGCTATTGCTAGCCGTGTCTTCCTGCAGGGTGTGATGCTATTGCTAGCCTTGTCTTCCTGCAGGGTGTGATGCTATTGCTAGCCTTGTCATCCTGCAGGGTGTGATGCTATTGCTAGCCTTGTCATCCTGCAGGGTGTGAGGCTAATGCTAGCCTTGTCTTCCTGCAGGGTGTGATGCTATTGCTTGCCTTGTCTTCCTGCAGGGTGTGATGCTATTGCTAGCCTTGTCATCCTGCAGGGTGTGATGCTATTGCTAGCCTTGTCTTCCTGCAGGGTGTGATGCTATTGCTAGCCTTGTCTTCCTGCATGGTGTGATGCTATTGCTAGCCGTGTCTTCCTGCAGGGTGTGATGCTATTGCTAGCCTTGTCTTCCTGCAGGGTGTGATGCTATTGCTAGCCTTGTCATCCTGCAGGGTGTGATGCTATTGCTAGCCTTGTCATCCTGCAGGGTGTGAGGCTAATGCTAGCCTTGTCTTCCTGCAGGGTGTGATGCTATTGCTTGCCTTGTCTTCCTGCAGGGTGTGATGCTATTGCTAGCCTTGTCATACTGCAGGGTGTGATGCTATTGCTAGCCTTGTCTTCCTGCAGGGTGTGATGCTATTTCTAACCTTGTCATACTGCAGGGTGTGATGCTATTGCTAGCCTTGTCATCCTGCAGGGTGTGATGCTATTGCTAGCCTTGTCTTCCTGCAGGGTGTGATGCTATTGCTAGCCTTGTCATCCTGCAGGGTGTGAGGCTATTGCTAGCCTTGTCTTCCTGCAGGGTGTGATGCTATTGCTAGCCTTGTCTTCCTGCAGGGTGTGATGCTATTGCTAGCCTTGTCATCCTGCAGGGTGTGATGCTATTGCTAGCCTTGTCTTCCTGCAGGGTGTGATGCTATTGCTAGCCTTGTCTTCCTGCAGGGTGTGATGCTATTGCTAGCCTTGTCTTCCTGCAGAGTGTGATGCTATTGCTAGCCTTGTCTTCCTGCAGGGTGTGATGCTATTGCTAGCCTTGTCTTCCTGCAGAGTGTGATGCTATTGCTAGCCTTGTCTTCCTGCAGGGTGTGAGGCTATTGCTAGCCTTGTCGTCCTGCAGGGTGTGAGGCTATTGCCAGCCTTGTCTTCCTGCAGGGTGTGATGCTATTGCTAGCCTTGTCATACAGCAGGGTGTGATGCTATTGCTAGCCTTGTCTTCCTGCAGGGTGTGATGCTTTTGCTAGCCTTGTCTTCCTGCAGGGTGTGATGCTATTGCTAGCCTTGTCTTCCTGCAGGGTGTGATGCTATTGCTAGCCTTGTCTTCCTGCAGGGTGTGATGCTATTGCCAGCCTTGTCATCCTGCAGGGTGTGATGCTATTGCTAGCCTTGTCTTCCTGCAGGGTGAGATGCTATTGCTAGCCTTGTCTTCCTGCAGGGTGTGATGCTATTGCTAGCCTTGTCTTCCTGCAGGGTGTGAGGCTATTGCTAGCCTTGTCTTCCTGCAGGGTGTGATGCTATTGCTAGCCTCGTCTTCCTGCAGGGTGTGATGCTATTGCTAGCCTTGTCTTCCTGCAGGGTGTGAGGCTGTTGCTAGCCTTGTCTTCCTGCAGAGTGTGATGCTATTGCTAGCCTTGTCTTCCTGCAGGGTGTGATGCTATTGCTAGCCTTGTCTTCCTGCAGGATGTGATGCTATTGCTAGCCTTGTCTTCCTGCAGGGTGTGATGCTATTGCTAGCCTTGTCATCCTGCAGGGTGTGATGCTATTGCTAGCCTTGTCATACTGCAGGGTGTGATGCTATTGCTAGCCTTGTCTTCCTGCAGGGTGTGATGCTATTGCTAGCCTTGTCATACTGCAGGGTGTGATGCTATTGCTAGCCTTGTCTTCCTGCAGGGTGTGATGCTATTGCTAGCCTTGTCTTCCTGCAGGGTGTGATGCTATTTCTAACCTTGTCATACTGCAGGGTGTGATGCTATTGCTAGCCTTGTCATCCTGCAGGGTGTGATGCTATTGCTAGCCTTGTCTTCCTGCAGGGTGTGATGCTATTGCTAGCCTTGTCATCCTGCAGGGTGTGAGGCTATTGCTAGCCTTGTCTTCCTGCAGGGTGTGATGCTATTGCTAGCCTTGTCTTCCTGCAGGGTGTGATGCTATTGCTAGCCTTGTCATCCTGCAGGGTGTGATGCTATTGCTAGCCTTGTCTTCCTGCAGGGTGTGATGCTATTGCTAGCCTTGTCTTCCTGCAGGGTGTGATGCTATTGCTAGCCTTGTCTTCCTGCAGAGTGTGATGCTATTGCTAGCCTTGTCTTCCTGCAGGGTGTGATGCTATTGCTAGCCTTGTCTTCCTGCAGAGTGTGATGCTATTGCTAGCCTTGTCTTCCTGCAGGGTGTGAGGCTATTGCTAGCCTTGTCGTCCTGCAGGTTGTGAGGCTATTGCCAGCCTTGTCTTCCTGCAGGGTGTGATGCTATTGCTAGCCTTGTCATACAGCAGGGTGTAATGCTTTTGCTAGCCATGTCTTCCTGCAGGGTGTGATGCTATTGCTAGCCTTGTCTTCCTGCAGGGTGTGATGCTATTGCTAGCCTTGTCTTCCTGCAGGGTGTGATGCTATTGCCAGCCTTGTCATCCTGCAGGGTGTGATGCTATTGCTAGCCTTGTCTTCCTGCAGGGTGAGATGCTATTGCTAGCCTTGTCTTCCTGCAGGGTGTGATGCTATTGCTAGCCTTGTCTTCCTGCAGGGTGTGAGGCTATTGCTAGCCTTGTCTTCCTGCAGGGTGTGATGCTATTGCTAGCCTCGTCTTCCTGCAGGGTGTGACGCTATTGCTAGCCTTGTCTTCCTGCAGGGTGTGAGGCTATTGCTAGCCTTGTCTTCCTGCAGAGTGTGATGCTATTGCTAGCCTTGTCTTCCTGCAGGGTGTGATGCTATTGCTAGCCTTGTCTTCCTGCAGGATGTGATGCTATTGCTAGCCTTGTCTTCCTGCAGGGTGTGATGCTATTGCTAGCCTTGTCATCCTGCAGGGTGTGATGCTATTGCTAGCCTTGTCATACTGCAGGGTGTGATGCTATTGCTAGCCTTGTCTTCCTGCAGGGTGTGATACTATTGCTAGCCTTGTCTTCCTGCAGGGTGTGATGCTATTGCCAGCCTTGTCATACTGCAGAGTGTGATGCTATTGCTAGCCTTGTCATCCTGCAGGGTGTGATGCTATTGCTAGCCTTGTCTTCCTGCAGGGTGTGAGGCTATTGCTAGCCTTGTCTTCCTGCAGGGTGTGATGCTATTGCTAGCCTTGTAATCCTGCAGGGTGTGATGCTATTGCTAGCCTTGTCTTCCTGCAGGGTGTGAGGCTATTGCTAGCCTTGTCTTCCTGCAGGGTGTGATGCTATTGCTAGCCTTGTCTTCCTGCAGGGTGTGATGCTATTGCTAGCCTTGTCATCCTGCAGGGTGTGATGCTATTGCTAGCCTTGTCTTCCTGCAGGATGTGATGCTATTGCTAGCCTTGTCATCCTGCAGGGTGTGAGGCTATTGCCAGCCTTGTCATCCTGCAGGGTGTGATGCTATTGCTAGCCTTGTCATCCTGCAGGGTGTGATGCTATTGCTAGCCTTGTCTTCCTGCAGGGTGTGATGCTATTGTTAGCCTTGTCTTCCTGCAGGGTGTGATGCTATTGCTAGCCTTGTCTTCCTGCAGGGTGTGATGCTATTGCTAGCCTTGTCATCCTGCAGGGTGTGAGGCTATTGCTAGCCTTGTCTTCCTGCAGGGTGTGATGCTATTGCTAGCCTTGTCTTCCTGCAGGGTGTGATGCTATTGCTAGCCATGTCATCCTGCAGGGTGTGATGCTATTGCTAGCCTTGTCTTCCTGCAGAGTGTGATGCTATTGCTAGCCTTGTCATCCTGCAGGGTGTGAGGCTATTGCTAGCCTTGTCTTCCTGCAGGGTGTGATGCTATTGCTAGCCTTGTCTTCCTGCAGGGTGTGATGCTATTGCTAGCCATGTCATCCTGCAGGGTGTGATGCTATTGCTAGCCTTGTCTTCCTGCAGGGTGTGATGCTATTGCTAGCCTTGTCATCCTGCAGGGTGTGAGGCTATTGCTAGCCTTGTCTTCCTGCAGGGTGTGATGCTATTGCTAGCCTTGTCTTCCTGCAGGGTGTGATGCTATTGCTAGCCATGTCATCCTGCAGGGTGTGATGCTATTGCTAGCCTTGTCATCCTGCAGGGTGTGATGCTATTGCTAGCCTTGTCATCCTGCAGGGTGTGAGGCTATTGCTAGCCTTGTCTTCCTGCAGGGTGTGAGGCTATTGCTAGCCTTGTCTTCCTGCAGGGTGTGATGCTATTGCTAGCCTTGTCTTCCTGCAGGTTGTGAAGCTATTGCTAGCCTTGTCTTCCTGCAGGGTGTGATGCTATTGCTAGCCTTGTCATACTGCAGGGTGTGATGCTATTGCTAGCCTTGTCATCCCGCAGGGTGTGATGCTATTGCCAGCCTTGTCTTCCTGCAGGGTGTGATGCTATTGCTAGCCTTGTCTTCCTGCAGGGTGTGATGCTATTGCTAGCCTTGTCATACTGCAGGGTGTGATGGTATTGCTAGCCTTGTCTTCCTGCAGGGTGTGATGCTATTGCTAGCCTTGTCATCCTGCAGGGTGTGATGCTATTGCTAGCCTTGTCATCCTGCAGGGTGTGAGGCTATTGCTAGCCTTGTCTTCCTGCAGGGTGTGATGCTATTGCTTGCCTTGTCTTCCTGCAGGGTGTGATGCTATTGCTAGCCTTGTCTTCCTGCAGGGTGTGATGCTATTGCTAGCCTTGTCATCCTGCAGGGTGTGATGCTATTGCTAGCCTTGTCATACTGCAGGGTGTGATGCTATTGCTAGCCTTGTCTTCCTGCAGGGTGTGATGCTATTGCTAGCCTTGTCATCCTGCAGGGTGTGATGCTATTGCTAGCCTTGTCATACTGCAGGGTGTGATGCTATTGCTAGCCTTGTCTTCCTGCAGGGTGTGATGCTATTGCTAGCCTTGTCATCCTGCAGGGTGTGATGCTATTGCTAGCCTTGTCTTCCTGCAGGGTGTGATGGTATTGCTAGCCTTGTCATACTGCAGGGTGTGATGCTATTGCTAGCCTTGTCATCCTGCAGGGTGTGATGCTATTGCTAGCCTTGTCTTCCTGCAGGGTGTGATGCTATTGCTAGCCTTGTCTTCCTGCAGGGTGTGATGCTATTGCTAGCCTTGTCATACTGCAGGGTGTGATTGTATTGCTAGCCTTGTCTTCCTGCAGGGTGTGATGCTATTGCTAGCCTTGTCATCCTGCAGGGTGTGATGCTATTGCCAGCCTTGTCTTCCTGCAGGGTGTGATGCTATTGCTAGCCTTGTCTTCCTGCAGGGTGTGATGCTATTGCTAGCCTTGTCTTCCTGCAGGGTGTGATGCTATTGCCAGCCTTGTCATACTGCAGGGTGTGATGCTATTGCTAGCCTTGTCTTCCTGCAGGGTGTGATGCTATTGCTAGCCGTGTCTTCCTGCAGGGTGTGATGCTATTGCTAGCCTTGTCATCCTGCAGGGTGTGATGCTATTGCTAGCCTTGTCTTCCTGCAGGGTGTGATGCTATTGCTAGCCGTGTCTTCCTGCAGGGTGTGATGCTATTGCTAGCCTTGTCATCCTGCAGGGTGTGATGCTATTGCTAGCCTTGTCTTCCTGCAGGGTGTGAGGCTATTGCTAGCCTTGTCTTCCTGCAGGGTGTGATGCTATTGCTAGCCTTGTCATACTGCAGGGTGTGATGCTATTGCTAGCCTTGTCTTCCCGCAGGGTGTGATGCTATTGCTAGCCTTGTCATCCTGCAGGGTGTGATGCTATTGCTAGCCTTGTCTTCCTGCAGAGTGTGATGCTATTGCTAGCCTTGTCTTCCTGCAGGGTGTGATGCTATTGCTAGCCTTGTCTTCCTGCAGGGTGTGATGCTATTGCTAGCCTTGTCTTCCTGCAAGGTGTGATGCTATTGCTAGCCTTGTCTTCCTGCAGGGTGTGATGCTATTGCTAGCCTTGTCATCCTGCAGGGTGTGATGCTATTGCTAGCCTAGCCTTGTCTTCCTGCAGGGTGTGATGCTATTGCTAGCCTTGTCTTCCTGCAGGCTGTGATGCTATTGCTAGCCTTGTCATCCTGCAGGGTGTGAGGCTATTGCTAGCCTTGTCATACTGCAGGGTGTGATGCTATTGCTAGCCTTGTCTTCCTGCAGGGTGTGATGCTATTGCTAGCCTTGTCTTCCTGCAGGGTGTGATGCTATTGCTAGCCTTGTCTTCCTGCAGGGTGTGGTGCTATTACTAGCCTTGTCTTCCTGCAGGGTGTGATGCTATTGCTAGCCTTGTCTTCCTGAAGGGTGTGAGGCTATTGCTAGCCTTGTCTTTCTGCAGGGTGTGATGCTATTGCCAGCCTTGTCATACTGCAGGGTGTGATGCTATTGCTAGCCTCGTCTTCCTGCAGGGTGTGATGCTATTGCTAGCCTTGTCTTCCTGCAGGGTGTGATGCTATTGCTAGCCTTGTCTTCCTGCAGAGTGTGATGCTATTGCTAGCCTTGTCTTCCTGCAGGGTGTGATGCTATTGCCAGCCTTGTCATACTGCAGGGTGTGATGCTATTGCTAGCCTTGTCATCCTGCAGGGTGTGGTGATATTGCTAGCCTTGTCTTCCTGCAGGGTGTGATGCTATTGCTAGCCTTGTCATATTGCAGGGTGTGATGCTATTGCTAGCCTTGTCATCCTGCAGGGTGTGATGCTATTGCTAGCCTTGTCATACTGCAGGGTGTGATGCTATTGCTAGCCTTGTCCTCCTGCAGGGTGTGATGCTATTGCTAGCCGTGTCTTCCTGCAGGGTGTGATGCTATTGCTAGCCTTGTCTTCCTGAAGAGTGTGATGCTATTGCTAGCCTTGTCATCCTGAAGAGTGTGATGCTATTGCTAGCCTTGTCATCCTGCAGGGTGTGATGCTATTGCTAGCCTTGTCTTCCTGCAGGGTGTGATGCTATTGCTAGCCTTGTCTTCCTGCAGGGTGTGATGCTATTGCTAGCCTTGTCTTCCTGCAGGGTGTGATGCTATTGCTAGCCTTGTCATCCTGCAGGGTGTGATGCTATTGCTAGCCTTGTCTTCCTGCAGGGTGTGATGCTATTGCTAGCCTTGTCATACTGCAGGGTGTAATGGTATTGCTAGCCTTGTCTTCCTGCAGGGTGTGAGGCTATTGCTAGCCTTGTCATACTGCAGGGTGTGATGGTATTGCCAGCCTTGTCTTCCTGCAGGGTGTGATGCTATTGCTAGCCTTGTCTTCCTGCAGGGTGTGATGCTATTGCTAGCCTTGTCTTCCTGCAGGGTGTGATGCTATTGCTAGCCTTGTCTTCCGGCACGGTGTGATGCTATTGCTAGCCTTGTCATACTGCAGGGTGTGATGCTATTGCTAGCCTTGTCTTCCTGCAGGGTGTGATGCTATTGCTAGCCTTGTCTTCCTGCAGGGTGTGATGCTATTGCTAGCCTTGTCTTCCTGCAGGGTGTGATGCTATTGCTAGTCTTGTCATACTGCAGGGTGTGATGCTATTGCTAGCCTTGTCATACTGCAGGGTGTGATGCTATTGCTAGCCTTGTCTTCCTGCAGGGTGTGATGCTATTGCTAGCCTTGTCTTCCTGCAGGGTGTGATGCTATTGCTAGCCTTGTCTTCCTGCAGGATGTGATACTATTGCTAGCCTTGTCATACTGCAGGGTGAGATGCTATTGCTAGCCTTGTCATCCTGCAGGGTGTGATGCTATTGCTAGCCTTGTCTTCCTGCAGGGTGTGATGCTATTGCTAGCCTTGTCATACTGCAGGGTGTGATGCTATTGCTAGCCTTGTCATACTGCAGGGTGTGATGCTATTGCTAGCCTTGTCTTCCTGCAGGGTGTGATGCTATTGCTAGCCTTGTCATCCTGCAGGGTGTGATGCTATTGCTAGCCTTGTCATACTGCAGGGTGTGATGCTATTGCTAGCCTTGTCTTCCTGCAGGGTGTGATGCTATTGCTAGCCTTGTCTTCCTGCAGGGTGTGAGGCTATTGCTAGCCTTGTCTTCCTGCAGGGTGTGATGCTATTGCTTGCCTTGTCATCCTGCAGGGTGTGATGCTATTGCTAGCCTTGTCTTCCTGCAGGGTGTGAGGCTATTGCTAGCCTTGTCTTCCTGCAGGGTGTGATGCTATTGCTAGCCTTGTCATACTGCAGGGTGTGATGCTATTGCTAGCCTTGTCATACTGCAGGGTATGATGCTATTGCTAGCCTTGTCATCCTGCAGGGTGTGAGGCTATTGCTAGCCTTGTCTTCCTGCAGGGTGTGATGCTATTGCTAGCCTTGTCATACTGCAGGGTGTGATGCTATTGCTAGCCTTGTCTTCCTGCAGGGTGTGATGCTATTGCTAGCCTTGTCTTCCTGCAGGGTGTGAGGCTATTGCTAGCCTTGTCATCCTGCAGGGTGTGATGCTATTGCTAGCCTTGTCTTCCTGCAGGGTGTGATGCTATTGCTAGCCTTGTCTTCCTGCAGGGTGTGATGCTATTGCCAGCCTTGTCTTCCTGCAGGGTGTGATGCTATTGCTAGCCTTGTCTTCCTGCAGGGTGTGATGCTATTGCTAGCCTTGTCATCCTGCAGGGTGTGAGGCTATTGCTAGCCTTGTCTTCCTGCAGGGTGTGATGCTATTGCTAGCCTTGTCTTACTGCAGGGTGTGATGCTATCGCTAGCCTTGTCATACTGCAGGGTGTGATGCTATTGCTAGCCTTGTCATACTGCAGGGTGTGATGCTATTGCTAGCCTTGTCATACTGCAGGGTGTGATGCTATTGCTAGCCTCGTCTTCCTGCAGGGTGTGATGCTATTGCTAGCCTTGTCATCCTGCAGGGTGTGATGCTATTGCTAGCCTTGTCTTCCTGCAGAGTGTGATGCTATTGCTAGCCTTGTCATACTGCAGGGTGTGATGCTATTGCTAGCCTCGTCTTCCTGCAGGGTGTGATGCTATTGCTAGCCTTGTCATACTGCAGGGTGTGAGGCTATTGCTAGCCTTGTCTTCCTGCAGGGTGTGATGCTATTGCTAGCCTTGTCTTCCTGCAGAGTGTGATGCTATTGCTAGCCTCGCCATCCTGCAGGGTGTGATGCTATTGCTAGCCTTGTCATACTGCAGGGTGTGAGGCTATTGCTAGCCTTGTCTTCCTGCAGGGTGTGATGCTATTGCTAGCCTTGTCATCCTGCAGGGTGTGATGCTATTGCTAGCCTTGTCATCCTGCAGGGTGTGATGCTATTGCTAGCCTTGTCTTCCTGCAGGGTGTGATGCTATTGCTAGCCTTGTCTTCCTGCAGGGTGTGAGGCTATTGCTAGCCTTGTCTTCCTGCAGGGTGTGATCCTAGTGGTAGCCTTGTCTTCCTGCAGGGTGTGAGGCTATTGCTAGCCTTGTCTTCCTGCAGAGTGTGATGCTGTTGCTAGCCTTGTCATCCTGCAGAGTGTGATGCTATTGCTAGCCTTGTCTTCCTGCAGGGTGTGATGCTATTGCTAGCCTTGTCATCCTGCAGAGTGTGATGCTATTGCTAGCCTTGTCTTCCTGCAGGGATTCAGCTTGGAGCAGGTTTAATAAAACTATCACTCTGCAGTGGATGGTTTTTATTCCCGTTTCCTCTGTTTGCCTCCATTTACTTACGGCTGGGTTCGGAGCAGTCAAACCTGCAGCCCACATCGCAGCATTTCTGCTTCCCACCACACTGACGGTCACTCCAGACAAGGCCTGGAAGTGCAGCGCAGGGGAATCTGGAAGGCCGCACATGATAGTGCAGCCTGCCAGTAAGGAAAGGGTTAAGTGTGGGAAGGAAGTAGGAGGAGAAGAGAAAGTAGTTTGGGGAAGGCCGGGGGTGGGGCTAATCAGTCAGGCGTTGGACGTCAAGCTGAACAGACCTACCCGACTGCAGCATGGCGGATCTGGAGGCCCTCGTGCAGAGAGTGAGAGCGGAGGCAGCGTCCAGGGGTCCCGAGTGGGTCCAGCGACAGATGGCGGCGATGGCGGCTGGTCCCAGTGATCAGCCACAGGAGCCGGAGGCGGCGGCGGGTCCCAGCGAGCAGCCACAGGAGCTCGCGAGAAGAGAGTCCAGGCCGCCGGAGCGGCTCAGCCCGGAGCCGACCTCCCGGTCGCAGAGGAGGAATGGAAGTCCTGTTCCCCACCCTCCGGCGCCCCCTGCCAAGAGGAAGACAGCGGCGAAGGGGCCAGCCGGGAGGAGAGAAAGCGGGAAGAGCGCCTCATCCGGAGGAGGTAGGCGGGGAAAAGTAGCAAAGAAAACAGGGGCGGCGGCCTCTTCGCAGCAGGCCGCACGCACCTCCGGAGGCAAGACAGGCGGCAGCAGATCCAGCAGTGCGGGCACCTCTTCCTCGCAGAGCGGGGAGGGGGGGGCTCGGGGGACATCTGCAGCAAGAGCATCCACCAGGAGAGGAGACGGGGCAGCGGCAGCCAGTTCCGGGGGCGAGCGTCATGGAGGCACTGATCAGCAGAGGAGCAGCCAGGCGGAGTACGAGGCCCACCAGCACGGTGGGGCTTCCAGGAGGTCGAGTGACACAGTACCGCAGCATGGTGGAGGGGGACCGAGCGCAGCAGGATCCGGACCAGCGGTCGGGCAGGTGCGAGTACCTGCGCCACCAGGTGAGGCCTCTATACCGGCTACTGTTACCAGCATGACATGTGGGTTAGGTTCAGGGATGTTAGGGGGGACGGGGCAGGTTGGAGGGGGCTGGGGGGGTAATGCTCAAGCGGTCATTCTCCCAGCTTTAGAATCTTTTATGACGGGCATGAGGAACTTGTTGGGGGGCCCCTTGTCACCTTTGGGATCACCGGTGGGGGCATGGGCAGGTCAGGCACAGGCTCAGGTCGCCCCTTGGTCGGGTCAGCAGAGGGAGTTGCCACTCACTGGTTCGGGACAGCAGGCAACTCCAATAGGCTTGGTAACAGCGGGTTCAGGGTTGCACCGGGATCTTTCCCCGGGGGTAAGGGTACAGGCGGCCTCAGTCAGCTCTGAAGTAGCAGTACAGACCGTTGAGGTTCCTGGGGAAGTGTCAGCAGTGGGGGAGGTTGAGACAATTCGGTTGGCGGACGCGGCTAAGGCGGAAATGTACGTGTGCCTGACGGGGCCGTTAGGGATTCACTTGAAGGAGGAGGTGCGTGAACGGATTTGGAAAGGTGAGTTCGTGGAAATTTTTTCGCTGCTGCAACTTGCTAAGTTTAACTTGGACAAGGTAAAGTCTACCGAGTCCAAGAAGGAAGAGGAGGAACGGCGTAGGTATCGTTTGATTCCGCGCACGTTTCAGAATTGGCTGCAGGCATTTGAGATTTTGGCGTGCGTGATTGGCGAAAAGAACCCTGAATGCTGTTCAGCACTTTTCTGCTACCAGAATGCGATTGGCGAGGCATACAGGAGGTATGGGGGTGACGCTTGGCTCAGATATGATAAGTTGTTCAGGCAGAGAAAAGCGGTTCGGCCCTCTGTGTGTTGGAACCACAAGGATATTGAACTGTGGATGAGCTTGATGATCCCAGCTACGGGGCAGCAGTCCTTTCGGGGGCGCGAGGAGGCAGGTGGCACAAGTAAGGCAGGCTCAAGGACAAAAGGATTGTGCTGGCAATTCAATGACGGCACATGCAGATTCGGGTCCTCGTGCCGTTTCAAGCACGAGTGCTCGGGATGCGGCGGTTCTCATCCGGCATCAAGATGCTACAAACAGAAGAAGGGAAGGGCTGCAGAGACTGGAAGTAAGAGGGAGGACTCCGGTGAGGGTTCAAAAGATGGAGCCATATCTCTGTAAGTATCCGCGTGCCGACGATGCCTCGTTCCTACGTCGGGGTTTTTCCGAAGGTTTCGTCATCCCCAGCCAATGTGCGGCGCTGGGTGGGGAGCGACATAGGAATCTTCGATCGGCATTGGAACTTCCTGAGGTAGTGTCTGTAAAGTTGGCCAAGGAATCTGCAGCTGGACGCGTAGCAGGACCTTTCGCGCAGTGTCCACTGGAGGGATTGATTGTCTCGCCGCTGGGGGTGGTCCCTAAAAAAGAGCCGGGCGCTTTTCGCCTCATTCACCATCTGTCTTACCCAAAAGGGTCATCAGTCAATGATGGTTTGTCAGGGGAAGACACGTCTGTAGTGTATACGTCATTTGACGTGGCACTTAGATGGGTCAGGAGGTTGGGCCAGGGTTCGCTGTTAGCCAAGACGGATATCGAGTCGGCTTTTAGGTTGCTGCCGGTCCATCCTTCCAGTTTCAGGCTGCTGGGGATTGTTTGGGAGGGGAAGTACTTTGTTGACCTTTGCCTCCCAATGGGTTGCGCGATTTCGTGTTCATTTTTTGAAAAGTTTAGTTGTTTCGTTGAATGGGTGGTAAGAGAAGTTGCAGGTGTCCGTTCCGTGATACATTATTTGGACGATTTCCTTTTTATGGGAACGGCGGCTTCTTCTGATTGCGCTGCTGCCTTGGCAGTAATGTATCAGATCTGCGAGTCCTTTGGAATTCCATTAGCATTGGAAAAAACGGAAGGGCCTACCACAGCCTTGAAGTTTTTTGGGGTTTACATTGACACGGTTGCCATGGAATGTAGCCTTCCAATGGACAAGGTCAGGGATCTTCAGGCTACCATTCAGTCCATAGTGATGAAGCGTAAGATTACCCTGCGGGACCTTCAGTCCCTTCTCGGTAAATTGAACTTCGCGTGCAGAATTATGCCCATGGGACGCATTTTCTGCAGGCGTTTGTCCAACGCCACGGCTGGAATTGCCTCGCCACATCATCGTATTCGCATGACGGGGGATATGAGGGATGATTTGAAGGTATGGTTAACATTTTTACAGGAGTTCAACGGCAGGTCCTTGTGGATGGAGGAAGAGGTAAGTAATTATGCCATAGAGCTATTCACGGACGCGTCAGGGTCTCACGGTCTCGGCATATTCATGGCAGGAGAATGGTGTGCTTCCCTATGGCACCCATCGTGGGTGGAAGCTGGGTTTACTTCAAACCTGGTTTTGCTAGAGCTGTTCCCTATAATGGTGGCTCTGGAGTTGTGGGGGCAACGGTTGGCTAACAAACGTATTCGGTTCAATTGTGACAACTTGGGGGTAGTGCTAGCAGTAAACAGGTTTTCGGCATCCTCGCCCCCAGTGGTTCGGGTTATGAGACAACTGGTTTTGTTGTGTTTACGGTGGAATATTTGTATATTTGCGGTGCACTTGCCAGGGGTGGACAACATCATTGCTGATGCCCTCTCTCGATTCCAGTGGGACAGGTTCCGGGCAGCGGCACCTGCGGCGGAAGAGAGTGGGGTCCCTTGTCCAGAAGCGTTGTGGAGGATTCCGTTCAAGTGATTTCACAGCTGATTAGGAGATCTCTATCTGAGTCATCATGGGCAGCGTACACGCCTGTCTGGAATGCGTGGGACGCTCTGGTGGGAACGATCGGGGATTGCTCAACGGATGAGGATCGCGCGTGCTTGCTCCTGTACTTTGTAGGAAAACAGTTTGCGGAGGGCACGTCAGCGGCGGCCATGTCAAAAAAGTTGGCGGCATTGGCCTTCTTGTTTAAGTTTAGGGGTCAGAAGGACGTGACGAAGGATTTTAGGGTAGGGCAGGCGATGAGAGGTTTTAGGGCTGGTTTGGTTAGGAGGGATTCCAGACGCCCGGTCACATTTGAGGTATTAGGTAGGGTGGTTTCGGCTCTGCATGAGGTGTGCTCATGCCAAAATGAGGTGGTTCTTTTTAGCACAGCTTTTGTTTTAGCTTTCTTTGGGGCTTTTCGTGTGGGGGAGTTGGTGAGCAGGTCAAAATCTACGGTGGGAGGCATCCTCGCCGGAGACGTGATGGTACAAGATGGAGTAGTGGCTATTACTCTACGTAGATCTAAGATGGACCGGGTGGGAAAAGGAAGGATCATCACCCTTTTCCCGATAGGGGGTTTGTTGTGCCCCAGGGAAAATGTTTTGCGTCTTCTGCAGACTAGGCCGCAGTCGGCTCAGGTCTTTTTGGCTCATGGGGACGGGTCGCCATTGACACGTTTTCAGTTTACAGCTATATTTCGCAAGTGCCTGGCGAAATCTGGCTACCTTCCCAGCGAATTTGCCTTCCACTCGTTCAGAATAGGGGCGGCGACTGAGGCATCGCGTTGGGGCCTCGGTGAGGAAGTAGTGAAGAGGATAGGCAGATGGGATTCAGTTAGATACAGGTCTTATGTTAGGTTGCATTTGATTTAAGACGGTAGTAGTTTTAGGAGATGAGCGTTAGTGGTTCTTTGTTTATTATTTGTTTTTCAGGTGAACCAGCCCTGGTATGGATCTTCGGGCACTCCTACGTCGCTAGGGGTGCGAGAAGAGCTGCGGTTCGCCCTGAGGGGCGACAACTTGGATTCCCGAGGCAGGAGGTCCTCATTCGTTGGCTGGGTTTCCCGGGCATGGTGTGGGCACGAGTATGGCCAGAAATTAGTAGACACGTTGGGTGGGACAGGGCCCCGGATGTGCTGGTGCTGCACGTCGGGGGCAACGACTTGGCTTCCAAATCTACAAGGGCCATCATTAGGGAGATTAAGTTTGATGTGCTTAGGTTAAAACGGGAGTTTCCGGCCACAGTATTAGTCTGGTCAGATGTTGTGGCCAGGTCGGCATGGAGGTTTGCGAGGTCAGTTGATAAAATTAACAAGGCCAGGGTAAAATTAAATAAAGAAGTATCAAAATTTGTTACTCTTAATGGGGGCATAGCAGTTAGGCATGTGGAGCTAGAGAGTGACCTTCATTTGCTCCTCAGCAGGGATGGGGTTCATTTAAACGATATAGGGACGGATTTATGGGCGTTGGCAATAGAGGAAGGGATCCAGAGAGCGTTGAGGGTGTGGGCCTCTCTGCCGTGAGGGGTCACGTCGGTTCGTTGTGGAGGGGTAAGGGCTCCGAAGGTTGGTTTGTTTCTGGGGGGATTCGCCTTAGGTGCGAATCAACCGTTTAGGATCTCTACAAGTGAGAGTAAGTCGGTGGTGCAAGCAGCTGTCCCTGAGCCGGTGACCGCGGCGGGGGCCGGTTCCAGGCTGCTCGCCATTTTTAACGTTACATGCTAAATGCTTGGTAACCTCGGACCCCCTTACCTCAGCTCTCTGGAAGTTATATGTTATTTTTGTATTTGGTAAATAAACGGGCTGCTTTGGCCTATTAAATCCATACTGGTGGTCGTTTGCCTTATTTGGGAGGGGTATTGGGGTAGTGTTGCCGGAATGGCTAGGCTATACTACTATCAAGACAAGGCCTGGAAGTGCAGCGCAGGGGAATCTGGAAGGCCGCACATGATAGTGCAGCCTGCCAGTAAGGAAAGGGTTAAGTGTGGGAAGGAAGTAGGAGGAGAAGAGAAAGTAGTTTGGGGAAGGCCGGGGGTGGGGCTAATCAGTCAGGCGTTGGACGTCAAGCTCCCTCCCTCCCTCCCTTTTTTGGTTGTTTGTTGTCCTTTCTTTTATTACAGGTTGGATGCATTACTTCAAAAAGATTGTTGATCTTCGTCATGGCAGCAGGAGGGGTAAGGGCTCCGAAGGTTGGTTTGTTTCTGGGGGGATTCGCCTTAGGTGCGAATCAACCGTTTAGGATCTCTACAAGTGAGAGTAAGTCGGTGGTGCAAGCAGCTGTCCCTGAGCCGGTGACCGCGGCGGGGGCCGGTTCCAGGCTGCTCGCCATTTTTAACGTTACATGCTAAATGCTTGGTAACCTCGGACCCCCTTACCTCAGCTCTCTGGAAGTTATATGTTATTTTTGTATTTGGTAAATAAACGGGCTGCTTTGGCCTATTAAATACATACTGGTGGTCGTTTGCCTTATTTGGGAGGGGTATTGGGGTAGTGTTGCCGGAATGGCTAGGCTATACTACTATCAAGCATTTTCTCAGTATGGGGGGCTTGCATGGTAACAAAGTATTCACCACAGGGCAGGTTCCCTCTTTCTCTCCTGCAAGGAAACACAAGATAATTTCTGAGCACACACTGGGTGATAGATCATAAGTGTCAGCAGGAGAGATGGGTGGGGCGGGGATTACGTTGTCTATTACTGACAAATATTTCCTTAGCTTTATAATCCAATGTAAAAATACACAAATGTATGAAGACGGCTCAGATTAGAGGGCGGGGATTTCACAAGCGTGTGTGTACAAATACTGACACGCCAAATCAGCAGAACAGGACTGCATGATGTGTGACTACATGCACAGATTTACAGAGCCTCAGCAGATGTGGAATGAGGGTGATGTGGCTACAGACAGGGGGCACTGTGGCTGGAATGAGGGTGATGTGGCTACAGACAGGGGGCACTGTGGCTGGAATGAGGGTGATGTGGCTACAGACAAGGGGCACTGTGGCTGGAATGAGGGTGATGTGGCTACAGACAGGGGGCACTGTGGCTGGAATGAGGGGAATGTGGCTACAGACAGGGGGCACTGTGGCTGGAATGAGGGTGGTGTGGCTACAGACAGGGGGCACTGTGGCTGGAATGTGGGTATGTGGCTACAGACAGGGGGCACTGTGGCTGGAATGAGGGAGGGGGTGGCTACAGACAGGGAGCACTGTGGCTGAAATGTGGTTGATGTGGCTACAGACAGGGGGCACTGTGGCTGGAATGAGGGAGGTGTGGCTACAGACAGGGGACACTGTGGCTGGAATGAGGGGGATGTGGCTACAGACAGGGGGCACTGTGGCTGGAATGAGGGTGATGTGGCTACAGACAGGGGGCACTGTGGCTGGAATGAGGGTGATGTGGCTACAGACAGGGGGCACTGTGGCTGGAATGAGGTGGATGTGGCTACAGACAGGGGGCACTGTGGCTGGAATGAGGGAGGTGTGGCTACAGACAGGGGGCACTGTGGCTGGAATGAGGGTGATATGGCTACAGACAGGGGGCACTGTGGCTGGAATGAGGGTGATGTGGCTACATACAGGGGGCACTGTGGCTGGAATGAGGGTTATGTGGCTACAGACAGGGGGCACTGTGGCTGGAATGAGGGTGATGTGGCTACAGACAGGGGGCACTGTGGCTGGAATGAGGGTGATGTGGCTACAGACAGGGGGCACTGTGGCTGGAATGAGGGTGATGTGGCTACAGACAGGGAGCACTGTGGCTGGAATGAGGGTGATGTGGCTACAGACAGGGGGCACTGTGGCTGGAATGAGGGGGGGGGGGGGGTGGCTACAGACAGGGGGCACTGTGGCTGGAATGAGGGAGATGTGGCTACAGACAGGGGGCACTGTGGCTGGAATGAGGGGGTGTGTGGCTACAGACAGGGGGCACTGTGGCTGGAATGAGGGAGATGTGGCTACAGACAGGGGGCACTGTGGCTGGAATGAGGGTGATGTGGCTACAGACAGGGGGCACTGTGGCTGGAATGAGGGTGATGTGGCTACAGACAGGGGGCACTGTGGCTGGAATGAGAGTGATGGGACTACAGACAGAGGGCACTGTGGCTGGAATGAGGGTGATGTGGCTACAGACAGGGGGCACTGTGGCTGGAATGAGGGTGATGTGGCTACAGACAGGGGGCACTGTGGCTGGAATGAGGGTGTGTGGCTACAGACAGGGGACATTGTGGCTGGAATGAGGGAGATGTGGCTACAGACAGGGGAAAGTGGCTGGAATGAGGGGGATGTGGCTACAGACAGGGTAGTACTGTGGCTTGAATGAGGGGGTGTGGCTACAGACAGGGGGCACTGTGGCTGGAATGAGGGTGTGTGGCTACAGACAGGGGAAAGTGGCTGGAATGAGTGGGTGTGGCTACAGACAGGGGGTACTGTGGCTGGAATGAGGGGGGTGTGGCTACAGACAGGGGGCACTGTGGCTGGAATGAGGGGGTGTGGCTACAGACAGGGGAAAGTGGCTGGAATGAGGGGGATGTGGCTACAGACAGGGGGCACTGTGGCTGGAATAAGGGGGATGTGGCTACAGACAGGGGGCACTGTGGCTGGAATGAGGGGGATGTGGCTACAGTCTAGACAGGGGGCACTGTGGCTGGAATGAGGGTGATGTGGCTACAGACAGGGGGCACTGTGGCTGGAATGAGGGTGATGTGGCTACAGACAGGGGACACTGTGGCTGGAATGAGGGGGATGTGGCTACAGACAGGGGCACTGTGGCTGGAGTGAGGGTGATGTGGCTACAGACAGGGGGCACTGTGGCTGGAATGAGGGTGATGTGGCTACAGACAGGGGGCACTGTGGCTGGAATTAGGGTGATGTGGCTACAGACAGGGGGCACTGTGTCTGGAATGAGGGTGATGTGGCTACAGACAGGGGGCACTGAGGCTGGAATGAGGGGGTGTGGCTACAGACAGGGGGCACTGTGGCTGGAATGAGGGTGATGTGGCTACAGACAGGGGCACTGTGGCTGGAATGAGGGTGATGTGGCTACAGACAGGGGGCACTGTGGCTGGAGTGAGGGTGATGTGGCTACAGACAGGGGGCACTGTGACTGGAATGAGGGTGATGTGGCTACAGACAGGGGGCACTGTGGCTGGAATGAGGGGGATGTGGCTACAGACTGGGGGCACTGTGGCTGGAATGAGGGTGATGTGGCTACAGACAGGGGGCACTGTGGCTGGAATGAGGGTGATGTGGCTACAGACAGGGGACACTGTGGCTGGAATGAGGGTGATGGGACTACAGACAGGGGGCACTGTGGCTGGAATGAGGGTGATGTGGCTACAGACAGGGGGCACTGTGGCTGGAATGAGGGTGATGTGGCTACAGACAGGGGGCACTGTGGCTGGAATGAGGGTGATGTGGCTACAGACAGGGGGCACTGTGGCTGGAATGAGGCTGATGTGGCTACAGACAGGGGGCACTGTGGCTGGAATGAGGGTGATGTGGCTACAGACAGGGGGCACTGTGGCTGGAATGAGGGGGGTATGGCTACAGACAGGGAGCACTGTTGCTGGAATGAGGGGGATGTGGCTACAGACAGGGGGCACTGTGGCTGGAATGAGGGTGATATGGCTACAGACAGGGGGCATTGTGGCTGGAATGAGGGTGATCTGGCTACAGACAGGGGGCACTGTGGCTGGAATAAGGGTGATGTGGCTACAGACAGGGGGCACTGAGGCTGGAATGAGGGTGATGTGGCTACAGACAGGGGGCACTGTGGCTGGAATGAGGGTGATGTGGCTACAGACAGGGGGCACTGTGGCTAGAATGAGGGTGATGTGGCTACAGACAGGGGGCACTGAGGCTGGAATGAGGGTGATGTGGCTACAGACAGGGGGCACTGTGGCTGGAATGAGGGTGATGTGGCTACAGACAGGGGGCACTGTGGCTGGAATGAGGGTGATGTGGCTACAGACAGGGGGTACTGTGGCTAGAATGAGGGTGATGTGGCTACAGACAGGGGGCACTGTGGCTAGAATGAGGGTGATGTGGCTACAGACAGGGGGCACTGAGGCTGGAATGAGGGTGATGTGGCTACAGACAGGGGGCACTGTGGCTGGAATGAGGGTGATGTGGCTACAGACAGGGGGCACTGTGACTGGAATGAGGGTGATGTGGCTACAGACAGGCGGCACTGTGGCTGGAATGAGGGGATGTGGCTACAGACAGGCGGCACTGTGGCTGGAATGAGGGTGATGTGGCTACTGACAGGGGGCACTGTGGCTGGAATGAGGGTGATGTGGCTACAGACAGGGGGCACTGTGGCTGGAATGAGGGGTGTGTGGCTACAGACAGGGGGCACTGTGGCTGGAATGAGGGGAATGTGACTACAGACAGAGGGCACTGTGGCTGGAATGAGGGTGATGCGGCTACAGACAGGGGGCACTGTGGCTGGAATGAGGGTGATGTGGCTACAGACAGGGGGCACTGTGGCTGGAATGAGGGGGATGTGGCTACAGACAGGGGAAAGTGGCTGGAATGAGGGGGATGTGGCTACAGACTGGGGGCACTGTGGCTGGAATGAGGGGGGTGTGGCTACAGACAGGGGGCACTGTGGCTGGAATGAGGGTGATGTGGCTACAGACAGGGGGCACTGTGGCTGGAATGAGGGTGATGTGACTACAGACAGGGGGCACTGTGGCTGGAATGAGGGGGGTGTGGCTACAGACAGGGGGCACTGTGGCTGGAATGAGGGGTGTGTGGCTACAGACAGGGGGCACTGTGGCTGGAATGAGGGGGGGGGGGGTGGCACCAGACAGGGGGCACTGTGGCTGGAGTGAGCGGTATTGATGCTGGAATGAATGTCATAGGTAGGTGGAAAACTGAAAGGATTATATGTCCAATATTTACAAACTGCCAGTAATGGTGTCATACATGGTACATTTTTCTCCTTTTTTAAATTAGATAAGTTTGTTAGATTATTCCATTACATCAAATATAAAGATTTTCCCAACATGTCCGATTGGATTTTTATTGATAAAACGTGCTAATCGATTCTTTTTTCTTGAGCGAAAAAAGATTATTTTAAACTTTCATTTGATTTGATCGTTTTGGTTGAATAAACAGAAACATTTAACAGTTTTATTGTACCATGTATGAACACCTTAAAATGTGTGTGCATACAAAGAGCAAGTACATTTTACAGGTGTGTTTAAGCAGGCAACATCATGCATATTGTGCAGCAGGGCCGTTTCTACCCCCGTGCGGGGCGTGCCGCCGCCCGGGGCGCTGTTAGGAGGGGGGCGCTATAATGGAGGGGGGAGCCGGAGCCGCGGGAGGGCAGCCCGACCTCTCCCTCCCTCTCCTCTCCCGGGCGCCCTCCGTGCTCCCCCCTCAGATGCAGAGCGAGCAGCCGGGAAGCGCTGTTTGCAACTCACCTGCCTGGCTCCAAGCGCTGCTCTCTCGCCGCTGGTCTGTCTCTTCTCTCTGCATACATGCTGATACACGCGGCTTCCGGCTAAACAGGAAGCCGCGTGTATCAGCATTGTATGCAGAGAGAAGAGACAGACCAGCGGCGAGAGAGCAGCGCTTGGAGCCAGGCAGGTGAGTTGCAAACAGCGCTTCCCGGCTGCTCGCTCTGCATCTGAGGGGGGAGCACGGAGGGCGCCCGGGAGAGGAGAGGGAGGGAGAGGGAGGGCTGCCCTCCCGCGGCTCCGGCTCCCCCCTCCATTATAGGGGACAGCTAGCTATCTAACCTATCCTGGGGGCACCTACCTAATCTAACCTACGCTTTGGGGCACCTACCTAATCTAACCTATACTGGGGGGCAGCTACCTATCTAACCTATACTGGGGGGCACCTACCTAATCTAACCTACACTGGGGGGCACCTACCTAATCTAACCTACACTGAGGGGCACCTACCTAATCTAACCTACTCAGGGGGGCAGCTACCTAATCTAACCTACACTGGGGGGCAGCTACCTAATCTAACCTACACTGGGGGGCAGCTACCTATCTAACCTTCACTGGGGGGCAGCTACCTATCTAACCTTCACTGGGGGGCAGCTACCTATCTAACCTTCACTGGGGGGCAGCTACCTATCTAACCTACACTGGGGGGCAGCTACCTATCTAACCTACACTGGGGGGCAGCTACCTATCTAACCTACACTGGGGGGGCAGCTACCTATCTAATCTATACTGTGGGGGCACCTACCTAATCTAACCTACACTGGGGGGCACCTACCTAATCTAACCTACTCTGGGGGGCAGCTACCTAATCTAACCTACTCTGGGGGGCAGCTACCTAATCTAACCTACTCTGGGGGGCAGCAACCTAATCTAACCTATACTGGGGGGCAGCTACCTTATCTAACCTACACTGGGGGGCAGCTACCTATCTGACCTTCACTGGGGGGCAGCTACCTATCTAACCTACACTGGGGGGGCAGCTACCTATCTAACCTACACTGGGGGGGCAACTACCTAATCTAACCTACGCTGGGGGGGCACCTACCTAATCTAACCTCTGCTGGGGGGCAGCTACCTATCTAACCTACACTGGGGGGCAGCTGCCTAATCTAACCTTCACTGGGGGGCAGCTACATAATCTAACCTATACTGGGGGGCAGCTACCTATCTAACCTATACTGGGGGCACTTATTTAACCTGTATTGGGGGCACCTACCTAGCTAGCCTATACAGGTGGCCACTATACTGCCTACCTATATTGCAGGCACCTACCTAAATAACCTATACTGGGGGCACCTACCTATCTAACCTATGCTGGGGGCAACTATTCTGGCTACCTATATTAGAGGCACCCACCTAGCTAACCTGTACTGGGGCACCTACCTATCTAACTTATACCGGGGGCGCCTGCCTATCTAACCTATACTGGGGGCAACTATACTGGCTACCTATACTGGAGGCACCTACCTGGCTAACCTATAGCGGGGGCAACCTATGCCTGGCTACCTATACTGGGGTACCTATTCTTGGCTACCTATACTGGGGGGGACCTATACTAAGTGCAACTAGACCTGGCTAACCTATACTGCGGGCACCCATACCTTGCTCGGGGGGGGGGCGCAATTTTTACACCCTCGCCCTGGGTGCATTTTAGCCTAGAAACTGCACTGTTGTGCAGATAGTGCAGCTTGTATCATGTGCACACTGCACGGGTAGTGAGTAGAACACGTTGTGTATGGATTTTGCACGTTGTGTGCAGGCAGGAAGTTGAACTATTTCTACAATGCAGCTCGGTGAAATGTCAGTAAAATCTGGACGAGTGCTGCTTTATTCGCATGTAAATGTTCTAGGCTGTGAGTTAAGGGCCTATGTTGTTTGACAACTACTACATCGGTTACAGTTAGATCTGAGTTTGGAAATATGAGACTTACCACGATTTTCACAGTTGGGCTCTGGTCTTCCAGGACGGGTGTCTGTACCAGGAACCTTCTCACCATCGGAGGTCACACACCAACAATACCCGGAGCTGCTGCTGCACTGCAGGGGTTTATAATTGCCATCTTTATCGCAGTCAGGTACAAATCGTCCCACGGCATTAGATCCCATGGCTTCCTGATGTTCCTTCTGACATTTGGTCAATCCTGGGAACAGGGAGAAAAAGCATTCCGCTATCAGAAAACACCTCAGTCGGGCTGGGTGCACACTTAACAGAAACGCTAGCGTTGCAGAAAACATTGCCTTTTTGCCGCTAATGGAAGTCTATGGGACGCATGAAAAAACTCATTAAAAAAACGCATATGCGTTTTGTATGCGTACATTTTTAAAAACGCTGGATTTGTTGCATGATATTAAAAAATGCATCAAAAACGCACGCAATGAAAGTCAATGGGAACGCAATCGTATGAGTTTTTCATGCGTTTTTCATGCATTTTTTTCATTGTTTTGTGCTGTATTTCCACTTTTTGTTGTCTTCCTAGTGATTTGCATAAAACTGTCAATGTCAAATCGCATTGAAAACGCATAGAAAACGCCGATGCGTTTTGTATATGCGAACCGCAAATGTATTAAAATGTGCGCAAGACGCTTGAAAAACGCAACTGCGGTAAAAAAACGCTAATGCAAATGCACCAAAAATGCAGCAAGAACTCATAAAAAGTGCATACAAAAAATATATGCACGTGACATAAAACGCAGCCTTTGATGTTATGTTACGTGTCACCTACTCCCCTCAGTCCACTGACATGAGCAAGTCAAGGCTGTCTTAAGCAGTGCTGCTTGCTAATATTCACAAATGGTTCTTTTTGTGCATCAAAAATGCTATTTTCAAGTTTAAAAATATAGTCCCAAAAATATGTTGTATTTATACAGTATGGTCACCGAAAAGGAAGGTACACAAGCAGGGACAAATGTGAATTTTCGCAAACTACGTGCAAATTTCATTTTCGTTCATGGGCTAACAGGGAATTACATTTTTTGTTTGTTATTAAGAATACTTTATTAAACAAAAAGTTAAACGCTGAACATACAGTATAAAGAACAGCAACCAAATAAACTTGACCCAAAAACAATAGGCCTAAATAAAACATATATGAACTGTGGGAAGAGCATGAGAGGAGAGTAGAGACAAGGGCATACAGAACAGATCAACCTGGAAAATGGGGGACTAAACCCACCCTACTGAGAGTCCAGGGATCACTGTACACACAAAGTCCATACTGTATCCAAGACTCTTCCATCCGGTGTAGAAAAAAAAAATAGAGAAAAAGAGCAGAACAAAGTAATAAAAACCAAACAAAACAAAACTGTAGAGTACATGAGTCCTGATGTCCTAGACAAAAGAAAGCAGGGTCCAGGGAGTATAAAATGCCCAGGAAAGGAGGATAACACGCAATACACTCATAGTTGTCAAGAACCGCAAGGGCCGATCCTTGATTGGGTTAGGCGCTCAGAGTCAGAAACTCGATCTCGCTGTCACTTTGCGCATAGATGCCCATATGTGGATTCGCAATCTATGAACAGACTAGCCGAGAGGAGCGTTCTGACTCCAAAGGATTCACCACACATATAATTCAATGCCAAATGCCAATACTGAGAGAGGAGAAAGCATCAGAAGCTTCCACATCTCATGCTCCACCGAATGCTGAAACATCTGAAGAGTAAAGAATAAAATAAAGACACTTCTTATTGAGCAATGCAATGCTGCCACTCTTACCAGGCACCACATCCGTACATGCTAAGCCACACCCTCTGCAGCATTTCTGGCCCACTTTGCATTCACCATCTGTTTTACAGGTATCAGGAACAAAAACAAGGCAGTTTACTTTTACATCCGGACATCTCCCAGGCCTGGCAGCATAGTCTGACTCTGTAGAGAGAAAGAGAAAAACAATAATTACTGCTATTACGTTGGACAACAACTTTGGGGGGGGGGGGGGGGGGGGTTGTTTTTTTGCATTATGTAAATTTTTTTTGTTTTTTTTTCCATATAACTTGACATTTTATTAAAGGGTTTCAACAAAAACAGGCATATAAACATTATAGAAGTTAGCAATAAGGTCAAGTAATGAATTGTTACAGATAATTGTTGAGATATATAAGGGTCTGTAAATTGTGATACCTTAATATACTCAACGAGAGAACTTAAAACAAGAACTAGGAAAAAACGAACTCCCAAGTCATCTTATAGTGATAAGTCAAAGGCTCCAGCACAGAAATCAGAGGAGTTGTACAGACAGTTGTCTAAGATACAGAGACTATAGGGCAGTCAATAGAAGAGCAATGGTATATTGTGTAGTGGACAGCCCAGGAGGATCATCCTTCAGTTATGCTATCTATTTTCCATGTCTAAATTGAGAAAAGCTTGGTGTAGGATGTGTTCTAAATTAGGTGGCGAAGAATTCTTCCATTTGGAGACTATGGAATGTCTGGTGGCATATAGTAGATGTGTGACTAGCAGTCTATGGTCATGTGGGATTTGGTGTAAATCTATGTAAAGTAAGGCCAGTTGGGGGGACGGGAGAATTGTCCAACCTATGGATTTAGATATTTCAGAAAATACTTGTGTCCATACTGGTTTGTGTAATGATCTGCTCAGCTGCCTGTGCAGGCAGGCAGCTTTTTGACCATTGTTCAGGTCTGCATTCTGCAGGTCTCTGGAGGAGAGACCTTCTGTCAGTTTTGCAGCTTGCTGCAGAGGAATTTGCATACGTTTGTCATGCAGATTGCCTAGCCACATCCTTTGTAGGCTTGCACTATATATACCATGTGATATCACAGACCTTTGCTGGTCATAAGGAGTCATCCTGTGAAACACTCTGGAGAGTGTCAGCCTTGCTCATTGTTTGAATATCAGCTTAGAGTAATCCCTGGGACTGCACTCGACAGGTTCCCTAGTGCAGTTAGGATTGCTTATCTGTTTTGTTTGTCTGTTGCGATTGTCCTGTCCCAGCGGTGGTCGACAGGAAATCGTTCTGTGTGTCTGGGTGTTAACCGGAACAGCGGTTGTTACTGGTAGCCCCTTCTGATCTGTTTCCCTGGATCGCATCAGCATCCTGCGCTAGTGCTGTGGATCCTTCTGTTCTGCTACTCTGTACCTGGATCGCACTAGCATCCTGCGCTAGTGCTGTGGATCCTTCTGTTCTGCTACTCTGTACCTGGATCGCACTAGCATCCTGCGCTAGTACTGTGGATCCTTCTGTTCTGTCTTCCTAGATCACGCTAGCCACTTTTCGCTAGTGCTGTGGATCCTATCGTTCGCTTATTCATGTTTTCGTGTGCCTGTCTTGTCTGCTACGAACGCTTGCGGGAGGCTCGGTGAGGTAACCGTTAAGCAAGCGCTTGCGTCCTCTGTTTCATGTTTGTCTGTCGGTGGTTAGTTAGGCGTGTTTGTCTCTATTGTGCTTATCATGTGGAGACCGCGCATAAATGCGTGCACTGTTGCGAATGAGTGCGGTGTTCGCGTTTAGCTAGCGTTTGTTATTTTCCGTATCTCCTCATTGTATGATTTGCTGTGCCTTTGCTACTCTCGTGGTCTGCCTTGCTGTAACCTTGTGTCACGTCTGGCGATCGCACCTCTCGCGATCGCGTTCCTACTTCATATCTGCTGTGGTGTGTGCACCGTCGCGGGTTGGTGACTAGTTTGGTGCACACACATACAATCTGTCTCTGTGCTCATTCTCAATCGCCTCTCTTGTGATTGCGTTCCATCCCTTCATGCAATTCCTGTCTGGCGTGTGTGGTAGGGCAGAGGAGCTGTTCCTCTGCACTCCACAGCTCCACCTGCCGACAGGAATTTCCCTCTACAGGTGCATTGCACCTTTTGCTGGGTTCCCGCAAATTATACGCTTGTGGAGGATTTCCGCAGTGTCAGCGCACGTCTTGTGCGCTGATCACGGAGAGAATCCCTCAATCGTTACAGTTTGATTACTGGACATTGCCACAATAAGTGGTATATTGTGCCTACCTCTCCACAATTCCTCCAGCAATGCGCTAGATCTCCTTTATAAAATGTATACTGATTCTCTGGAGTGTAATACCAATTTATGAAAATTGTATGTAGTGCTTTGGAGTGCTTAGATACAGCATATGCTCAGTCGTCTGCATTATGTAAGGTTTTTGAGAAACTGCCAATTTTGCCATTCCGACTAGGCAGATTTCAAAGTTTTACAGCACCACAGCAAATGTGATAAACCAATGGTCTTGCTACCAAATTACAGCTCATATGCTTTCTTTTAAAAGAAAAAAGTTAGATACTGCATCCCTTAGAGCCTTCCGTTTCCTCTCTGCGTCTCCTTGTTCTACTGCCAGGCCCCCATGCAAATCTCCTGCTGGCTATGTCTTTGGGTCCATGAGTACCTCTGATGAATGGCTCCGTAATGTGCATTCGCGAGTAAGCACTCATCAATGTGCAGTACAGAGCCTCTCATCTTTGGGGGTACTCACCCGAATACTTCTGTGACCTTCCAAGAAGACCCAAAGGTGAGGGGACACAGATAAGAATAGGAAGGTTCTAAGGGATCCAGAGCCTTCCCTTCTCATGGGTGAGTATCCAATTTCTTTTTAAAAGGTTTAAAGGGACTCCGAGCTCATCTAAAAAATAAAAGTTGTACTCACCAGGGGCTTTTTCCAGGCCAGTGCTGGTCGGGAGGTCCCACGACGGCGTCCTGACTCCTCTCCTGCTCCGGAATGGCTGACCGGCCGCAGCCCGGGCGACACTCGGCCGAGTGTCGGGCTGCTCCTTCCGCGTATGACGCGGCTGACGTCACACGCCGGCCGCCTCGCGTCATCGCGGCGGCCGGCATGGTAGTACCGTGCATGCGCGCTTTAATCACACATGCGCAGTACTACCACGCCGGCCGCCGTGATGACGCGAGGCGGCCGGCGTGTGACGTCAGCCGCGTTGTACGCGGAAGGAGCAGCCCGACACTCGGTCGAGTGTCGCCCGGGCTGCGGCCGGTCAGCCATTCGGGAGCAGGAGAGGAGTCAGGACGCCGTCGTGGGACCTCCCGACCAGCACTGGCCTGGAAAAAGCCCCGGGTGAGTACAACTTTTATTTTTTAGATGAGCTCGGAGTCCCTTTAACATAAAGTGATTAAATACTGAGCCATGCTTGGCTTCTACAGCTCCTTGCACCCCGGTATAATTTAGGGTGTGTATGTTGGTGAAGGAAATCATTCTCAGACTCACTTTCATATCTCCTGACAAACTATTCTGTGGCTACCAGCACTTTCTGGGGCTCTCTTCTGAATGAAGGAATTACTTTGACAACAAGAGGACCCGGTAATTCTGATGGATCTCCTAAAATGTTATTCTTTGGTACAGATAAAACAGTGATTTACAAATTAGACAACTACACAAGGGTCTCGCAATTCAGCTTCCTACATGTAGAATTAATAATATAGCAGCCCCCAATTTTCACCCTGATCCGGGAGAGCATCTTAGACCTCAGAACTTAATGGCAACTGGCTGCAGATTACTTAAAGAGAATCTGTATTGTTAAAATCGCACAAAAGTAAACATACCAGTGCGTTAGGGGACATCTCCTATTACCCTCTGTCACAATTTTGCCGCTCCCCGCCGCATTAAAAGTGGTTAAAAACAGTTTTAAAAAGTTTGTTTATAAACAAACAAAATGGCCACCAAAACAGGAAGTAGGTTGATGTACAGTACGTCCACACATAGAAAATACATCCATACACAAGCAGGCTGTATACAGCATTCCTTTTGAATCTCAAGAGAAGAGATCATTTGTGTGTTTCTTTCCCTCTACAGCTATCTTCCACTGAAGTGTCAGGCTGTTTCTTCCTGCAGAGTGCGGACAGCTCTGCCTGTATGTCATTCCTCAGTATGTGAAAGCCCAGCCAGCTCCGAGGAGGATTTATTCAGCTTGTAAAAGATAAGAGAGCAGAGAGAAGCTGCTCTAATCTAAATAGCACACAGGCAGTGTGCAGAGAGGGGCCTGGAGGGGGGAGATGCATCACAGAACCACAACACTGAAGAACTTGGCAGCCTTCCAGACACAGGCTGACAAGTCTGACAAGAGAGAGATAAGTTTATTTATTACAGAGATGGTGATAGTAGAACGTGCTGCAGTAAGCCAGAACACATTAGAATAGCTTTTGGAACTTGTAGGATGATAAAAAACAGGATGCAATTTTTGTTACGGAGTCTCTTTAACATTAACAATGGACAACACAGAGGATTTGCCCCATCCTCTGACAGCCTCCAAAATCTCTGAATGAAAGGAGTGCTGATGAAGCCTGAAAGAACCTTGGATCTAATCCAAGGTTCCAGCTCAAAGACTTGACCTGCCAATGCTCTCAGCAAGGGTCAGTTATGTTGAGTAGGCCTCTTTCTTTAAAGTGATATTGCCACCATAAAAATCACATTTCAACAGCAACTGGTCAAAAGATGTTAACCCTGCATTCAAAACTTGCAAAACCTTTTCTCTTGTTATGGTTTGTAGTTACCACATACTTTAGGAGCACTGGCCCTAGTGCCAAACAGTGCCAAAGAGTTGAATGCTGGGAGTTCTTTTTATCTATAATATGTTCCTCCTCTTCAATGTATTTCCCTGCCTAGCTGTTTATCAGAAACACCCTCTGATTACTTGTGTTTACAAGAAAGGCTGAGGTGACACAGTGATTGGAAATGTAAATAAAAAAACAGACAGTGCAGTTGTTAGTATACACCTCAGTGGGAGTGTCTGAAGACTCTGGGAGGAGGGCAGCTAATGAATACACAATGAGAAAGAGAAGGGAGGGGGGGAAACAAGAGTCAGGGAGGATAGGATGTCAGCATTAGCTTGGCAAGAAGGCCACTGCCTAGATTAGGATTTTCTGCTTTTCATTTATAAAATTCACAGGAATAATTACGTGGATAGCACAATACATCTGTTATGTAAGTAGAAGTAGTATTTATCTACTTATATATGTGTTTTTATTTCTAGGCTATCATGGGTGTCGCTTGTTCTTTAAGTTTGACCACAGCTAATAGCAACCTTGGCCACCTCATGGTTGCTACAGCTCTGTTGGGAAGTATATGGATTGCGTCTCAAATTGGCATTCATGCTAGGTTGTTCTTAGTATCCTAAAACCACTATTGCCCTATGTATTGTATCCTTTTTATTTGATCATATTTAGGAGAAGATATAAAAAGAACACCAAGAGGCCAATATAGTGTAGTATGTATTGAAATACAGAAGAAAAGTAAAGTGTGAGAATAAAATAACCACAAACCAGGGTGACCTCCAGGCAACCACTGTATAGGCAGGTGAGGAGCTTAGACCTGTCCTCACTCAGGATTAAGAAGTCACTGTCTGTAGATTGGAAAGAAATGGGGTAGGTCACCCCCCCCCCCCACCCCCCACCCCCCACCAGGGGTGGACACAATGCTAGTAGTATAAAACAGAGGCACCAGCAGAATAAAAATATCTAAAAACTTTAAAAATGCTTGGAAGGCAGCGGTGGACTTACCTCCAAGAAGCAGACACAATAACTGTAAATTTTCGACAAACAAATTTGTTGTATAATCCCCAAGAAAGGTGCAACACATCTGCGAAACGCATTGCATCTTTTTTTGGGGGGTTATACAATAAATTTGTTTGTCGAAAATTGACAGTTATTGTGTCTGCTTCTTGGAGGTAAGTTCACCGCTGCCTTCCAAGCATTTTTAAAGATTTTAGATGTTTTTATCCTGCTGGTGCCTCTGTTTTATACAGCTATATTTAGGAGAGACTAGCCTCATACCTTTAGAATGGAGAGGGATAGAGAAGGGATCATGGAAGCAAAACAACATGGCTACTCACCTGCCACCCCAGTCTGGAGCATCACTGTCCCCAGGAGGAAGAACAAGGCTGCCCCCATCCCTTTCATGATTACTGCCCGGATCTCAGTACGTGTATGTCAGATATGGGACCGGGCTTTTATACCCAGAGCTCAGGGAACAATTGCTCAAACAAGGAACTCAATCTGATTTTTATTTCCTAATAGTGTTCCTCCCAGTTTCATAATCAGCACGTAACTCAGACTATGACATCACAATGGTGCAATAAACATAATAGTAGAGATGGGACGACGAATCCGGCGAATCCACGAATCCCTCGAATATTGGGAAATATTCGAGATTCGTGGATTCGAATCCCGACGCTATTTTCCACTTTACGAATCCGCCGAATCCCGACGCTGCATCGCCGCGCATCCGCCGCTCGCACTCGTCCTCCTCCGACCCGCGCCTCCTCCGACCGCCCCGCGCCTCCTCCGCCCGGCCGCCCGCATACTTTGTATCAACTCACCCGTCCAGTGGAGCGCAGACAGAGCGGCAGACCTCTCGCTGACTTCCTGGTTCCCTCTAGTGACGGCTTTTACAATGACGTCATCAGTAAAAGCCGGTCCGGCCACTAGAGGGAACCGAGAAGGAAGGACGAGGTCTGCCGCTCTGTCTGCGCTCCACTGGACATGTAAGTTGATACTTATGCAGGGGTGAGCGAGGAGGCACAGGGGACGGAGGAGGCCATGGGGGTGAGCGACACCTACCTACCTACCTACCTACCTACCTACCTACCACTTTACCTACCTACCTGCCACTATACCTACCTAAAGGCCCCCTATACGTACCTACCTACCTACCGGGCACTATACCTACCTACCTACAGGCCCCTATACCTACCTAAAGGCCCCCTATACTACCTACCTACCACTATACCTACCTACCTACAGGCCCCTATACCTACCTAAAGGCCCCCTATATGTACCTACCTACCTAAAGGCCCCTATACCTACCTAAAGGCCTCTATACCTACCTACCTAAAGGCCCCCTATACGTGCCTACCTACCTAAAGGCCCCTATACCTACCTACCTAAAGGCCCCTATACCTACCTACCTATTTACCTACCTATACTTAAGGCCTTATACCCTGCTACCTATACTGAAGGTCCCTTTAACTACCTACCTACCTACAGGACACTATACCTACCTACCTACCGGCCACTATACCTACCTACCTACCTACAGGCCACTATACCTACCTAAAGGCCCCCTATACGTACCTACCTACCTACCTACCTACCTAAAGGCCCCTATACCTACCTTCCTACCTAAAGGCCCCTATACTTACCTACCTACCTACCTAAAGGCCCCTATACCTACCTACAGGCCTCTATACCTACCTACCTACTTAAAGGCCCCCTATACGTGCCTACCTACCTAAAGGCCCCTATACCTACCTACCTAAAGGCCCCTATACCTACCTACCTACATACCTACCTATACTTAAGGCCCTATACCCTGCTACATATACTGAAGGTCCCTTTAACTACCTACCTACCTACAGGACACTATACCTACCTACCTACCGGCCACTATACTTACCTACCTACCTACAGGCCACTATACCTACCTAAAGGCCCCCTATACGTACCTACCTACCTACCTAAAGGCCCCTATACCTACCTACCTAAAGGCCCCTATACCTACCTACCTACATACATACCTACCTATACTTAAGGCCCTATACCCTGCTACCTATACTGAAGGTCCCTTTACCTACCTAAAGGCCCCTATACCTACCTACATACCTACCTATACTTAAGGCCTCTATATACCCTGTTAACTATACTGAAGGCCCTATACCCTGCTACCTATACTGAAGGTCCCTTTACCTACCTAAAGGCCCCTATACCTACCTACATACCTACCTATACTTAAGGCCTCTATATACCCTGCTACCTATACTGAAGGCCCATATACCCTGCTACCTATACTGAAGGCCCCTATACCCTGCTACCTATACTGAAGGCCTATATACCCTGCTACCTATACTGAAAGCCCATATACCCTGCTACCTATACTGAAGGCCCATATACCCTGCTACCTATACTGAAGGCCCATATACCCTGCTACCTATACTGAAGGCCCATATACCCTGCTACCTATCAGAGGCGGGACAAGGTCCTCCAGCACCCAAGGCTGAGACACCAAAGTGCGCCCCTCCATCCCTCCCCCCCAGCCATCACACACTGATTGCTATTAGACTAAGAGGTGCCACAGGGCCCACAACCTCCCCAACACCTTAATATCTAGTTATCTGGCTTGCAGTCACTGCTATGTATCCCCTTGTCTTATTTCTTTCTGCTTCAAACACAATTAGGAATGACAGCTAAATGAATTGTGCGCCCCCTCCTACACTGCGCCCTGAGGCTGGAGCCTCTCCAGCCTATGCCTCGGCCCGGCCCTGCTACCTATACTGAAGGCACATATACCTTGCTACCTATACTGAAGGCCTATATACCCTGCTACCTATACTGAAGGCACATATACCCTGCTATCTATACTGAAGGCCCCTATACCCTGCTACCTATACTGAAGACCCATATACCCTGCTACCTATACTGAAGGCCCATATACCCTGCTACCTATACTGAAGGCACATATACCCTGCTACCTATACTGAAGGCACATATACCCTGCTACCTATACTGAAGGCACATATACCCTGCTACCTATACTGAAGGCCTATATACCCTGCTACCTATACTGAAGGCCCATATACCTTGCTACCTATACTGAAAGCTACCAATATTGAAGGCACCCATAGCTAGCTATACTGAAGGCACCTTTACCTCGCTACCTATACTGCGGGCAACTATACCACGGATCGCACAATTCGTATGTGCAGGATTCGTTAGATTCGGGATTCGAAAGGTTCGAGATATTCGAGAACCTTTTTAGATTCGGATCCGGATTCGGATTCGAAGAAATTGTGGATTCGTCCCATCCCTACATAATAGCAATGCAAGAACGACTGGGAGTGATATTATGCATTATTGTCTCATGTATTAGTATGCTGCATTGTTAACCTTCTTCCTTCTTCCTTGACCTCCATTATTTTTTAAATGTATGAATGGCCCCATAAATGTGTCACTTCTGCTACAATCACTTAAAGGGACTCAAAGCAGCAGTATAAAATGTAAATCTGAACTTAATTGTGGCTTTCTACAGCCCCCATAGCCTGAAAGGTCACTCAGAGACCTTTGGGTTCCCTCCATGGTGGCTCAGCCAAGTCATGCGCAAGTGTGCATGTGTGGTTCTCGAAAGACTGAACTGCGCATGTGCAGGACACTTGTGGTAATGGGCCGGATGCGTGGACAGGCCACACTTGACTTGGCCGCAGTTGCGCACCTAACAGAGCCACCAGCAGGACCCTGGAGGGGACCCAAAGGATGCCAAAGGATGCCAAAAGACCTTGCAGGCTACGGGGGTAGGGAGGCTGGGGGAGGACCCAGGTAAGTTTAGATTTGAATTGTATACCTCTGCTCAAGGTTCCTTGAAGTGGAGCGGTGGAGCAGTGGTAGAAAAAGTGCAAACTAATAAGCATGCCTTCCCCATCACTCCACAACGTGTCCCACCTTCCCAATGCCTCAAATATGGACCACAAGACTGGGACCGTGGGAAGGTGTTTGACTCTGGCCAACTCTATGAAGCTAAGATACAGTCCAAGAGACAGGGAAATGCTGGGGCACAGGCAGTGTCACGGAAAAGCTGAGCTTCTTTTTGGTATGTAGAAGTGGCAACACATTTTGTGGAGGACGGAAGATATGCAGCATATGCAGAGGCAATGGGAACTTGGGGTACTTATGGCTACTGAGAAGCTGTATTGTTTTTTACTGACGCCTCACGTGCAATACACCGGCAACCACACGGGGTGTGAATGAGGGAGTAGAGTGCAGAGACAGAGGTGGACACCAGACAGGTGAAGTATTAGTGCATGGGCACCGGGGGGTACATCTACATTTGGGGTGACATGAACAGGGGTTTCCATTGCATTCATCATCCGTGATTATCACTCAATTGAGCATGTTGGCCTGAGATTTTACAGCATGTCTCATCGATATATGTGACCAAACATCGGTCGAATTGTCGATTGGGCGTGCTCTTGGCGGCACCGATTTTCATCAGATTCAATAAGTGTGTATGGCCTTGGCCACCTACAGCTAGAGCAGTAAGCAGTAAGAGCTGTAATCTACTAGAGAAAAGAGAGGTTTTTTTGGTTTGTTTGTTTTCTGACACCACACAGTTACCACGGACTTTACTGACAGCCCAGATTTGGTTACTTTTTTACTGACTGTCAGAAAATTTACTGACGGTTGGCAACACTGGCTGCGGCTGATATCAACTGCCTCTGCTGAGAATCTAGCATGTGTATGGCAGCCACAGAACCCTCTCGACCGCTCTGCCAGCGATCTGTCCTGGCAGATCACTTCGGCCAAGTATCAGTCAAGAGTGCTCTCCGCTTACCGAGCCCTGCTCTGCCTCCCACCGCCAGCATAGAACAGAACATACTGCTGACTTGGCTCCCTGCTTACCGAGCCTCGCTCTGCCTCCCACCGCCAGCATAGAACAGAACATACTGCTGGCTCACCTCCATGCTTACCCAGCCTCGCTCTGCCTCCCACCGCCAGCATAGAACAGAACATACTGCTGACTTGGCTCCCTGCTTACCGAGCCTCGCTCTGCCTCCCACCGCCAGCATAGAACAGAACATACTGCTGACTTGGCTCTCCGCTTACCGAGCCCTGCTGTGCCTCCCACCGCCAGCATAGAACAGAACATACTGCTGACTTGGCTCCCTGCTTACCCAGCCTCGCTCTGCCTCCCACCGCCAGCATAGAACAGAACATACTGCTGACTTGGCTCCCTGCTTACCCAGCCTCGCTCTGCCTCCCACCGCCAGCATAGAACAGAACATACTGCTGACTTGGCTCCCTGCTTACCCAGCCTCGCTCTGCCTCCCACCGCCAGCATAGAACAGAACATACTGCTGGCTCAGCTCCCTGCTTACCCAGCCTCGCTCTGCCTCCCACCGCCAGCATAGAACAGAACATACTGCTGACTTGGCTCCCTGCTTACCCAGCCTCACTCTGCCTCCACCCCCCCACCCCCCACCCACCACATAGAACAGAACATACTGCTGGCTCAGCTCCCTGCTTACCCAGCCTCGCTCTGCCTCCTACCCCCCCCCCCCCACATAGAACAGAACATACTGCTGGCTCAGCTCCCTGCTTACCCAGCCTCGCTCTGCCTCCCACCCCACACCCCCCCACATAGAACAGAACATACTGCTGGCTCAGCTCCCTGCTTACCCAGCCTCACTCTGCCTCCCACCCCACACCCCCCCCACATAGAACAGAACATACTGCTGGCTCAGCTCCCTGCTTACCCAGCCTCGCTCTGCCTCCCACCCCCCACCCACCACATGGAGCAGAACATACTGCTGGCTCAGCTCCCTGCTTACCCAGCCTCGCTCTGCCTCCCACCCCCCACCCACCACATAGAACAGAACATACTGCTGGCTCAGCTCCCTGCTTACCCAGCCTCGCTCTGCCTCCCCCCCCCACCCCCCACCTCCACATAGAACAGAACATACTGCTGGCTCAGCTCCCTGCTTACCCAGCCTCGCTCTGCCTCCCCCCCCCCCCCCACATAGAACAGAACATACTGCTGGCTCAGCTCCCTGCTTACCCAGCCTCGCTCTGCCTCCCACCCCACCCCACCCCCACATAGAACAGAACATACTACTGGCTTGGCTCCCTGCTTACCCAGCCTCGCTTTGCCTCACCACCCCCACCCCCCACCCACCACATAGAGCAGAACATACTACTGGCTCAGCTCCCTGCTTACCCAGCCTCGCTCTGCCTCCCACCCCACACCCCCCCCACATAGAACAGAACATACTGCTGGCTCAGCTCCCTGCTTACCCAGCCTCGCTCTGCCTCCCCCCCCACCCCCCACCCCCCCACATAGAACAGAACATACTGCTAGCTCGGCTCCCTGCTTACCCAGCCTCGCTCTGCCTCCCCCCCCCCACCCCCCACCCACCACATAGAGCAGAACATACTGCTGGCTCAGCTCCCTGCTTACCCAGCCTCGCTCTGCCTCCCACCCCACCCCCCCCCCACATAGAACAGAACATACTGCTGGCTCAGCTCCCTGCTTACCCAGCCTCGCTCTGCCCCCCCCCCCCACCCCCCCACATAGAACAGAACATAGTGCTGGCTCAGCTCCCTGCTTACCCAGCCTCGCTCTGCCTCCCACCCCACACCCCCCCACATAGAACAGAACATACTGCTGGCTCAGCTCCCTGCTTACCCAGCCTCGCTCTGCCTCCCCCCCCCCACCCCCCACCCACCACATAGAGCAGAACATACTGCTGGCTCAGCTCCCTGCTTACCCAGCCTCGCTCTGCCTCCCACCCCACCCCCCACCCCCCACATAGAACAGAACATACTGCTGGCTCAGCTCCCTGCTTACCCAGCCTCACTCTGCCTCCCACCCCCCCCACATAGAACAGAACATACTGCTGGCTCAGCTCCCTGCTTACCCAGCCTTGCTCTGCCTCCCACCCCACACCCCCCCACATAGAACAGAACATACTGCTGGCTCAGCTCCCTGCTTACCCAGCCTCGCTCTGCCTCCCACCCCACACCCCCCACCCACCACATAGAACAGAACATACTGCTGGCTCAGCTCCCTGCTTACCCAGCCTCGCTCTGCCTCCCCCCCCCCACCCCCCACATAGAACAGAACATACTGCTGGCTCAGCTCCCTGCTTACCCAGCCTCGCTCTGCCTCCCACCCCCCACCCCCCCCCCCACATAGAACAGAACATACTGCTGGCTTGGCTCCCTGCTTACCCAGCCTCGCTCTGCCTCCCCCCCCCCCACCCCCCACATAGAACAGAACATACTGCTGGCTCAGCTCCCTGCTTACCCAGCCTCACTCTGCCTCCCACCCCACACCCCCCCCCACATAGAACAGAACATACTGCTGGCTCAGCTCCCTGCTTACCCAGCCTCACTCTGCCTCCCACCCCACACCCCCCCCACATAGAACAGAACATACTGCTGGCTCAGCTCCCTGCTTACCCAGCCTCGCTCTGCCTCCCACCCCACACCCCCCCCCACATAGAACAGAACATACTGCTGGCTCAGCTCCCTGCTTACCTAGCCTCGCTCTGCCTCCCACCCCACACCCCCCCCCACATAGAACAGAACATACTGCTGGCTCAACTCCCTGCTTACCCAGCCTCGCTCTGCCTCCCACCCCACCCCACCCCCACATAGAACAGAACATACTGCTGGCTCAGCTCCCTGCTTACCCAGCCTCGCTCTGCCTCCCCCCCCCACACCCCCCCCACATAGAACAGAACATACTGCTGGCTCAGCTCCCTGCTTACCCAGCCTCGCTCTGCCTCCCACCCCCCACCCCCCCCCCCCCCCACATAGAACAGAACATACTGCTGGCTCAGCTCCCTGCTTACCCAGCCTCGCTCTGCCTCCCACCCCACCCCCCCCCCCACATAGAACAGAACATACTGCTGGCTCAGCTCCCTGCTTACCCAGCCTCGCTCTGCCTCCCCCCCCACACCCCCCCCACATAGAACAGAACATACTGCTGGCTCAGCTCCCTGCTTACCCAGCCCACACGCTGCTGATTGGTTGATCCTCATCAAGGCATGGCATGTATTATTTGGCTCTATGGATTAGGTCTTGAAACTCTGAGAGATTACCCAGCCAGCTCATGGTGAACCAGAACACCAGGGGCTTGATTCACTGAACCGTGATAACTCAAGTATCACACCTTATGAAAAGATATCACACCTTATGGAAAGATATCACACCTTATCAAAGTTAACGCGCCTTTTTAGAGTAGCATAGCGAGCACTATGAACCTGCAGGGGCTCAGGGCAGAACGAGTGTCATTGCCAATTAGCAGGCATAAGTTTGTAACACTCACTATGCTACTCTGATAAGGCGTGTTAACTTTGATAAGGAGTGATATATTTTCATAAGATGTGATACCTTTGATAAGGTGTGATATTTGAGTTATCACGGTTTAGTGAATCAAGCACTAGGAGTGTGTAAGGGGCTTTAAAGGACCAAATAACCCTTTTTACTAAAATACTATGTAAAGTAGGATTTTGTCTTCTTCAAACAGAAGGTATTTACAATAATTCAGGTTGAAGTGAGCTCTGAGATGTCTCCCAGTGCATCACTGATGAAATATGCAAATCTTCCTTTGTTGTCCCTGTAAGCTAGCCACACCTCCAGATTCGCTGAAATGCAATGATGTGTCAGCTTGTTAATATTACAGAGCTACAATAATTTGCATGTTGGATTATTGTGCTTCAGTACAATTAACAATTATCTTACAGGGACAACAAAGAGATGATTGGTATATTCAGCAGTGGTGCATTGTGGGAAAAATCTCAGAGCTCACTCCAACCTGAATAATTGCAAATACTTTCTGTTTTAAGAAGGGAAACGTCTTACTACTTCTTACTACCCCTCTACTTTTAGTAAGGGTGCTTTTTGGTCCCCTGCAGCCCCCTTACACACTCCTAGGAGTTCTGCTTCACCCTGAGCTTGCTGGGCAATCTGTAACTCTGGGTGAAGAGAAAATACTGGCCAGCCTATAAGACTCCATCGCCATGTCCTCTGTGCACACTGGGTTACACAGGAAGAATAGAGGAATTCCAATTATGAATAATGGCCTATTGGGCCGCCAGAATACTTATAGTGGCAGAAGCATCGCAGCAGCAGCCCATGAGCCCCCCCCCCCCCCCCCGCTCCAGTGCACTGCTGGTGTCCTTCGTGCATCACAGCTGCACATTTTCCAGTGATTGTCAGCAGGAAGTGGGCAGCTGTGATGCATGGAGGAGAACGCAGTGCTGGAGCAGGCAAACGTTACTCCACTACCTGTGCTACTCTGCAGGTGTGTAAGGAGAGGGAGGAGTGGCCCCCACAGTCCCCGGGCCCCCAGCGGTTGCAGGGGCTATGGTTACATCCCTGAGTAGTGGCCTGCCTGGCAAGGCGTGTGCTAGCAGACAGTCTACTGTTAATATTTAAAATGGATCCAAGATAAACCTTTACTCACTGCATAATTGTGTTCCGTACATATAGGTTATAGGGCATTCCTCAAGCCAAATACTTTTGTTTTGTTTTAATACTCTAATTCCCTATAAACTAAATAAGCCTCGCCTACAGCTTCTCCAGAGTGCCTTGGCATTTTCAGACTCATGTACCAAGGGCTTATGGGAGCTCAGTCTGGGCAGGAGGAGGTTGCTAGCCAGAGATTTCAGAGGCAGAGGAGAGTGAAGTTTTCACAGGCTGAGGGGTGGAGATACAGATCAGCTTGCCTGTGTGTAATGTGACAAACAGAACATGGCTGCTCTCATTGTATCACAGGAATAAATAATATCTAAACTTTAGATAAGATATATAGACAAGTTACTTGTTATAGTTAGTTTTTCACCTCGGATTCGCTTTAATGCCCCTAACAGAAAATCCCAAAAAACAGTCCTATTGTAAGGCCTGGTGGACACACTGTGTTACAATCACTATGCCCCAGTCTCCACCACAGGCTTCACCCTGTGTGGTGCGGACCCTGGTGGCCACGAAACAATCGTCGGCTGTGACGGTCATATGCCATAACATGTGTGTGCTGGAACAAATACATTATTGAAAACTTCCTGATTAAGACTGTGAGCAGATTCGCCTTTAATTATGTCTACTCAGCACACGGTTACACCCAGGCCTTATTGCACAAGGTATAGAGACTGAGGAGTCATCAATACCACCAGGACACATCAGGCAGAAGCACATTCACTTCACAATAGTCAAGCAGTTCAGACTCATACACAGGAATCATGGCTGACCATCAGGGCCGGGCCAAGGCATAGGCTGGAGAGGCTCCAGCCTCAGGGCGCAGTGTAGGAGGGGGCGCAGTGACCATCCAGTACCCGGGTCAAACAAGCCAAGGGTCATACACAATTAATAATGGCAACATTTACACTGGGATGAGCAAGAAGAAGTTCAGCTAGCAAAAGTCATTCCAGGCCACAATCTAAGAGTAGTCAGGTACACTGGCAAAAGGTCGCAACAGAAGACAATAAGTATCACACCCAGGAGCTAATGCTATCATGAGCAGCTAGCAAGCCTGAGAGCAAGGCATTCATCCTGAGCCAATGAGGGAAAGCCACCCACACTGCTGTCCAATGGGATGCACTTCCACCTCTAGTTATTGGCTCCTGCAGTAGAGACAAGCACTTCCTGGTTTAGCGATGTCGGTTGAGAATGTATGTCACACGTCCCGTCACCTGACAACACTGGAGGAAGCATGTTTACATGCATCTGTGGGAACCCCTGAGATGCCATCCCCGCTTTTTAAGGAGCCTGAAATTATCTGTCTGGAAAGAATAATCATCATGACACCTATAAGGTAACATCCCCAACATATCCTTACAGCACAGAACAACCCATAAAAACACACAAATATATTCCTATCATAAAATAAAGTGAATGCAGCTGCCACTGCCGCTATAAGGGAGGATAGTAAGGGAAGATAGATAGAAAGGGAAGCCTGGGCGGAGCTCTGATAGGTGTCGGCCAGTGTGCTCTGGGATTGGTGGAGAAGGTTAATTCAATGTCCAATAATCAACAGAAACATTCAAAAGGAGGAGTCCACACACAGGCTTGCCGGAACAATGTGCATTTATTGTCCCATCACGCACTTGCAATATATGTCCGACCTGCAAGGCCGACGATCGTTTTGGGGCCACTAAGGGTCCCCTTTGTCAAGGCATGTAGCAGAATTTATGTCTTTCTGCTACATGCCTTGACAAAGGGGACCCTTAGTGGCGGCCTTGCAGGTCGGACATATATTGCAAGTGCATGATGGGACAATAAATGCACATTGGTCCGGCAAGCCTGTGTGCGGACTCCTCCTTCTGAATGTTTATATTGAGCAGCCGTGGAATCCAGCACCAGCATCTACATTCTTAGGTGTGCGGTTCTTTCACTGGACAAAAATCAACAGAGTGAGGGAAGCCTGGGCGGAGCTCTGATAGGTTTAGACCAGTGTCACGGACGGTTGCGGGGCCGCAGGCGCGTCCTGTAACCGCCCGTGAAGAAAAGCGATCGCACTCGATTCTCTGCGTCGATTGCGCTTCAAAACGATAGAATCTGGATTTATTGTGTAGGAGGTCTGCAGTCCTTTCTTAGCAGAGGAATAGCATCACCTTAACTGCAGGATGGCTCTTTTGATATGCTAATGAGCCTGGGCCCAGAGAGTCCCTGGCTTCAAGCTGTGCTGATGGCCCATCCATCAGGTATAAGGTGACAAACACCATGACAGAACCAATTTAGAGTGAGGAAACTCAGACACTCCGACATCCTTTTCCCAGCAGGGAGCCGACATGTGGCTTGCTGCTGCCAACTTCAAAGAACCTTTGCCTGGGAATGACCTGGTATAAATCCCAGGGGTCTCTCATATTCCATAAATTGCTATATGTATCATATTTTCTGTGTTGCCAGGCTGGCAGACCCTCCAAACTAACAGAGCAGGTAGGGCCCTGCCTGGCGTTGGTTCTGAGAACATTTCAGAACCTTCTGAGGTAAAGACTGCCCGTTAGGCAGTCCAACAGTGCCCTAATGGTACCACAGGGGTCCCACCCCTCATGTTTGGTATCAGACTGCTGGGTACATCGAGGCAGATCTGAAAATATTAGTAAATCTGCCCTGACCTGTACGGTTCTGTGAGATAGAGCCCATATATGGGTAGATATGATTTCTAGCCCCAGTACAAGAGGAGGGCTCATCTCATCTTTGAAGGAGGTGTATAGCTCCCCGCCCTCACTCCCTCCTACTGAAGCAGGGGCATAAGAATGGCTGAGGACCCAAACTCAGGGTCCTCCACACTGAACCATCTTGCACTCATCAGATGCCAGCTTGAGGATATGCTGGCATCCACCTGGTCTGAACTCTGAACTCTGGACTTTGAAACCAAGGACTTTATGATTTTTCCCACAATAAGGACATCTTTCCAGGAACCAAGTATTTTTCTCCCTTCTTTTATTTTTCATACTGGCTATTACTGTTTTAATAATTGTTGATTTTCATAATTGTCTGTATATATTAATTATTTATATTGCGTGAATAAACGACTTTCCCCAAGTCATTCACTGTTTCGCTACCCTGCTTATCAGCACACACAGAAATGATCCCGGGTCTCTGAAGATACGCTACTGTTTGTTTGTTGTTGGCTAGACAGAATATCGTGTGTTTAACCGTTTTATTCGCAGGATTAGTCAGTCAGTTAGTGGGCCCCACGGTCCCATAGTAACCGCGGTGGTGGCAGTTTACTCTGAACCAGTAGGTGACGTTGTAATTACCCGTGTCTCACAGGCTCCCTTCTGAGTTGTCTGCGGCTAATTCTTAACGGTTCCTGCGCATTGACTGCGACCAGAGTTCGCACGATCTGTGCGCTGGCACCGTTTAGAAGGCTAAGTGCGGTCAGCCACTGAGGGCTACTGTGACAGTGTTAGGCAGCGGTTGGGACCTGTGTTGTGCTGAAAGTATCTGCAACGAACTAATTCGTTGGTGTAGCTGGAAGGCAATATATTTTTTATATATACAGAGAGACTGTGTAGCCAGTACCCCTTCCCCAAAGTTTTATTTTATTTGGCATGGAAATGTCCGGGAACTACCAGAACATGTGCCTAGCAGACCTGGAAAATCTTTGCGAAGAGAGGGGCATTGGCATCCTCCGCAAGACAAAACGGGACCTGATAGCAGACTTGTCCAGATGGGATGCCCAGCAACTGCGGGAGCCGGGAGTGTCCGCTGAGGTGGATACCAGCCCATCTGACAATCAAGGGGAACCAGAGGCTGAAGATCTTAGGCGTACAGAGGTTGAGCATCCTGCGGGCCCTGTTGCAACAATTACGCCAGAGACTGTCAGTGTGGTCCCCAATCTTAGAGGTTCTGAAAGTACTCGCCCGGAACCGGCCAGTACTGGACTGTCCATTTGTACTGATCCGCTAATGCAGCAGGCATTACAAAAGCTGATGGACACTGACCTGGACAAGTACATGCAGTGCATGGAAGCACGAGAGGAACGGGAGCGCCAATCTGCAGAACGCCACGCAGAGAGGGATGCCGCTGAGCGAGAACGGGAGCGCCAACGACAGCATGAGCTAAACTTGGCAAAGGTTCAACAGGCCAGCCGGAGTTCACCGCCCAGCCTCCCTGCTGAAGGAGCTGCACCACCCGTAAGTGCAAAATTTAAATTTGCTAATATTGAGAAAGACACAGACATTGACTTGTTTTTGCGATCTTTTGAAAAAGCATGCCGTCAGTATCGTCTGTCCCAAGACCAGTGGGCCAGACATCTGACACCTTTGCTGCGCTACAAAGCGCTTGATGCCTTCGCAGAATTGCCTGCGGAGAAGGATAATGATTATGCTGCTATAAAAGACGCTATCATTACTAAGTACCAGCTGACGCCAGAAGCCTATCGGAAAAAGTTCAGGGCCTGGCAGAAAAAGCCTTCTGATTCGTACCGAGATGTGGCCAGCAGCTTGCTCACCACACTCCGCCAGTGGACACTAGGCCTCACCAAAGGGTCTTATGATGTCTTGGAGGACTTGATAGTCCTGGAACAATTTCTGAACATTTGCCCTGCTGATGTACGCCAGTTTGTGCTAGAACGCAGGCCGGCTTCAACAACTGTCGCTGCAGACCTTGCTGAGACTTTTGCAACTACCCGGGTGGCTGATACCCGCAGGACTGTCCCATCCAGCTGGAGGGGAGGTCAGCCCAATACCTCGGCAGACTCTCCTGCCCCTGTGAGCCGTCCGCCACAGAGGCCACCCAGTGCAGCTGCTGCACCCAGGCCTGCAGCGCCTGGAGAGGTCACCTGTCACTACTGCCGCCAGCCCGGACACATGAAATTCGACTGTCCGGAGCGGAGACAGACACCACCAGCACCTGGATCATCTGCATCACCTGCACCTCACCCACAGCAGAGGCAGCCCGCCAGCGAACCACAGCCTGGATCATCCGATTTTGTCCTGTTTGCCCGCGGAAAGGAAATCCGCGACCGAACCGACCAGCAGCAACTTGTTAGAGTGAACGGCAAAGTTGTCACCGGATTTCGAGACACCGGAGCTGACATCACGTTAGTTCACTCACATCTTGTGCCAAAGGAGAGCATCAGCTCCAGCCGATCCCTTGCCCTTACTGGAGTAGAGGGCACCCTTTTCCACATAGCCCACGCAAGAGTGAAGCTGGATTGGGGAGTGGGAGGGGTCCACGAAAGGGTTGTTGGGGTTATGAAGGATCTCCCAGTCCCTGTGTTGCTGGGGACTGATTTGGGCAAGCTTGTGTCCTACTATGAACCTGCCACGACCGCCTTGTCGCTCACGGAAGGAGATGGACTCTCCACCCACCACCAGGTACTTTATACCCTTGGGGGAGCACCAGGGGGAGGTGGGTTGAATGTGCCCAGTTCAAGGGTACCAGGTTCAATAGTGCCTGCTTCAAAGGCACCTGAGTTTGATGTACAGGCTGTCTGTTGTGATGATGCTGTAACTGTACCTGAGTTTCTTGTACAACCTGTCTGTAATGAAAAAATGTCTATACCTGTCAATGTCATTACTGCATGCAATGATGATTTGAGTAATGCCCGTCTGTGCCATTCTGACAGTGTACCTGTGCTAGCAGTACCGCGCAGCTGCACTGCTCAGAACCCGAGCTCAGAACAGGTGGAGGGGGTTCCGGCCTCCTCCCCCTCCTCTGACCGCAGGGATGAGACCTTTCAGCCGCTGGCCTCGTGTGACATGAGCCAGTTGGCTGAAACTGACAGCGCCATATTCTCAGCCGCACTACAAAGTGACCCAAGCCTGGAGGTGCTCAGGCAGCAAGCCGCTGAGCCCCTCGCAGACGGGGCCGCTTTCAAGGTGTACTGGGAAGGTGGGAGACTGTACAGTGAGTCTGTACAGCCCCCTACAGGTAGATCCCACGCGGATACCAAGTGGCTTGTGGTCCCGAGTGCGTTCAGGGGACATGTGCTGAAATCCGCACATGGTAATCCTCTGACAGGGCACTCGGGTGTCCGCAAGACACTCGCCGGTATTCGGAAACAGTTTTATTGGCCCCGGATAAACAGGGATGTAGCCAACTACTGCAGGGCATGTGCCATCTGTCAGGAGCTGGGAAGGTCCAGGGATTCCCGCGGGGTTCCCTTAGGTCCACAGCCACTCAGCAGGGGAACCCTGCGTGGGCTGGCTGTTGACCTAACCAACCCACTGCCCGTTGTCAGCAGTCTCGGCAGACACCACGTCCGACTGCAGTGGCGCAAACGCCCTGTCCAGAACGGTCCATGTCGGGTCAACCCTGAGGGTAGCAGACCGCGCCCGGTCCAGGGAAACCAAGCCACAGGCTCCAATAGGTTTTCCCGCCGCACCGGCAACCCGAGACCCGTCAGCCAGGTTGGCCGACACGCAGCGGGCAGCCGACCCCAGAACGCCAACGGGGAACTAGATCAGATCTCGCAGGTTAGCGGCAACGACACACATCTTGCTGATGAATGTCTATCTGCCTTCTCCCCAGGGAGGGCTGTCACGGACGGTTGCGGGGCCGCAGGCGCGTCCTGTAACCGCCCGTGAAGAAAAGCGATCGCACTCGATTCTCTGCGTCGATTGCGCTTCAAATCGATAGAATCTGGATTTATTGTGTAGGAGGTCTGCAGTCCTTTCTTAGCAGAGGAATAGCATCACCTTAACTGCAGGATGGCTCTTTTGATATGCTAATGAGCCTGGGCCCAGAGAGTCCCTGGCTTCAAGCTGTGCTGATGGCCCATCCATCAGGTATAAGGTGACAAACACCATGACAGAACCAATTTAGAGTGAGGAAACTCAGACACTCCGACTCCTTTTCCCAGCAGGGAGCCGACATGTGGCTTGCTGCTGCCAACTTCAAAGAACCTTTGCCTGGGAATGACCTGGTATAAATCCCAGGGGTCTCTCATATTCCATAAATTGCTATATGTATCATATTTTCTGTGTTGCCAGGCTGGCAGACCCTCCAAACTAACAGAGCAGGTAGGGCCCTGCCTGGCGTTGGTTCTGAGAACATTTCAGAACCTTCTGAGGTAAAGACTGCCCGTTAGGCAGTCCAACAGTGCCCTAATGGTACCACAGGGGTCCCACCCCTCATGTTTGGTATCAGACTGCTGGGTACATCGAGGCAGATCTGAAAATATTAGTAAATCTGCCCTGACCTGTACGGTTCTGTGAGATAGAGCCCATATATGGGTAGATATGATTTCTAGCCCCAGTACAAGAGGAGGGCTCATCTCATCTTTGAAGGAGGTGTATAGCTCCCCGCCCTCACTCCCTCCTACTGAAGCAGGGGCATAAGAATGGCTGAGGACCCAAACTCAGGGTCCTCCACACTGAACCATCTTGCACTCATCAGATGCCAGCTTGAGGATATGCTGGCATCCACCTGGTCTGAACTCTGAACTCTGGACTTTGAAACCAAGGACTTTATGATTTTTCCCACAATAAGGACATCTTTCCAGGAACCAAGTATTTTTCTCCCTTCTTTTATTTTTCATACTGGCTATTACTGTTTTAATAATTGTTGATTTTCATAATTGTCTGTATATATTAATTATTTATATTGCGTGAATAAACGACTTTCCCCAAGTCATTCACTGTTTCGCTACCCTGCTTATCAGCACACACAGAAATGATCCCGGGTCTCTGAAGATACGCTACTGTTTGTTTGTTGTTGGCTAGACAGAATATCGTGTGTTTAACCGTTTTATTCGCAGGATTAGTCAGTCAGTTAGTGGGCCCCACGGTCCCATAGTAACCGCGGTGGTGGCAGTTTACTCTGAACCAGTAGGTGACGTTGTAATTACCCGTGTCTCACAGGCTCCCTTCTGAGTTGTCTGCGGCTAATTCTTAACGGTTCCTGCGCATTGACTGCGACCAGAGTTCGCACGATCTGTGCGCTGGCACCGTTTAGAAGGCTAAGTGCGGTCAGCCACTGAGGGCTACTGTGACAGTGTTAGGCAGCGGTTGGGACCTGTGTTGTGCTGAAAGTATCTGCAACGAACTAATTCGTTGGTGTAGCTGGAAGGCAATATATTTTTTATATATACAGAGAGACTGTGTAGCCAGTACCCCTTCCCCAAAGTTTTATTTTATTTGGCATGGAAATGTCCGGGAACTACCAGAACATGTGCCTAGCAGACCTGGAAAATCTTTGCGAAGAGAGGGGCATTGGCATCCTCCGCAAGACAAAACGGGACCTGATAGCAGACTTGTCCAGATGGGATGCCCAGCAACTGCGGGAGCCGGGAGTGTCCGCTGAGGTGGATACCAGCCCATCTGACAATCAAGGGGAACCAGAGGCTGAAGATCTTAGGCGTACAGAGGTTGAGCATCCTGCGGGCCCTGTTGCAACAATTACGCCAGAGACTGTCAGTGTGGTCCCCAATCTTAGAGGTTCTGAAAGTACTCGCCCGGAACCGGCCAGTACTGGACTGTCCGTTTGTACTGATCCGCTAATGCAGCAGGCATTACAAAAGCTGATGGACACTGACCTGGACAAGTACATGCAGTGCATGGAAGCACGAGAGGAACGGGAGCGCCAATCTGCAGAACGCCACGCAGAGAGGGATGCCGCTGAGCGAGAACGGGAGCGCCAACGACAGCATGAGCTAAACTTGGCAAAGGTTCAACAGGCCAGCCGGAGTTCACCGCCCAGCCTCCCTGCTGAAGGAGCTGCACCACCCGTAAGTGCAAAATTTAAATTTGCTAATATTGAGAAAGACACAGACATTGACTTGTTTTTGCGATCTTTTGAAAAAGCATGCCGTCAGTATCGTCTGTCCCAAGACCAGTGGGCCAGACATCTGACACCTTTGCTGCGCTACAAAGCGCTTGATGCCTTCGCAGAATTGCCTGCGGAGAAGGATAATGATTATGCTGCTATAAAAGACGCTATCATTACTAAGTACCAGCTGACGCCAGAAGCCTATCGGAAAAAGTTCAGGGCCTGGCAGAAAAAGCCTTCTGATTCGTACCGAGATGTGGCCAGCAGCTTGCTCACCACACTCCGCCAGTGGACACTAGGCCTCACCAAAGGGTCTTATGATGTCTTGGAGGACTTGATAGTCCTGGAACAATTTCTGAACATTTGCCCTGCTGATGTACGCCAGTTTGTGCTAGAACGCAGGCCGGCTTCAACAACTGTCGCTGCAGACCTTGCTGAGACTTTTGCAACTACCCGGGTGGCTGATACCCGCAGGACTGTCCCATCCAGCTGGAGGGGAGGTCAGCCCAATACCTCGGCAGACTCTCCTGCCCCTGTGAGCCGTCCGCCACAGAGGCCACCCAGCGCAGCTGCTGCACCCAGGCCTGCAGCGCCTGGAGAGGTCACCTGTCACTACTGCCGCCAGCCCGGACACATGAAATTCGACTGTCCGGAGCGGAGACAGACACCACCAGCACCTGGATCATCTGCATCACCTGCACCTCACCCACAGCAGAGGCAGCCCGCCAGCGAACCACAGCCTGGATCATCCGATTTTGTCCTGTTTGCCCGCGGAAAGGAAATCCGCGACCGAACCGACCAGCAGCAACTTGTTAGAGTGAACGGCAAAGTTGTCACCGGATTTCGAGACACCGGAGCTGACATCACGTTAGTTCACTCACATCTTGTGCCAAAGGAGAGCATCAGCTCCAGCCGATCCCTTGCCCTTACTGGAGTAGAGGGCACCCTTTTCCACATAGCCCACGCAAGAGTGAAGCTGGATTGGGGAGTGGGAGGGGTCCACGAAAGGGTTGTTGGGGTTATGAAGGATCTCCCAGTCCCTGTGTTGCTGGGGACTGATTTGGGCAAGCTTGTGTCCTACTATGAACCTGCCACGACCGCCTTGTCGCTCACGGAAGGAGATGGACTCTCCACCCACCACCAGGTACTTTATACCCTTGGGGGAGCACCAGGGGGAGGTGGGTTGAATGTGCCCAGTTCAAGGGTACCAGGTTCAATAGTGCCTGCTTCAAAGGCACCTGAGTTTGATGTACAGGCTGTCTGTTGTGATGATGCTGTAACTGTACCTGAGTTTCTTGTACAACCTGTCTGTAATGAAAAAATGTCTATACCTGTCAATGTCATTACTGCATGCAATGATGATTTGAGTAATGCCCGTCTGTGCCATTCTGACAGTGTACCTGTGCTAGCAGTACCGCGCAGCTGCACTGCTCAGAACCCGAGCTCAGAACAGGTGGAGGGGGTTCCGGCCTCCTCCCCCTCCTCTGACCGCAGGGATGAGACCTTTCAGCCGCTGGCCTCGTGTGACATGAGCCAGTTGGCTGAAACTGACAGCGCCATATTCTCAGCCGCACTACAAAGTGACCCAAGCCTGGAGGTGCTCAGGCAGCAAGCCGCTGAGCCCCTCGCAGACGGGGCCGCTTTCAAGGTGTACTGGGAAGGTGGGAGACTGTACAGTGAGTCTGTACAGCCCCCTACAGGTAGATCCCACGCGGATACCAAGTGGCTTGTGGTCCCGAGTGCGTTCAGGGGACATGTGCTGAAATCCGCACATGGTAATCCTCGGACAGGGCACTCGGGTGTCCGCAAGACACTCGCCGGTATTCGGAAACAGTTTTATTGGCCCCGGATAAACAGGGATGTAGCCAACTACTGCAGGGCATGTGCCATCTGTCAGGAGCTGGGAAGGTCCAGGGATTCCTGCGGGGTTCCCTTAGGTCCACAGCCACTCAGCAGGGGAACCCTGCGTGGGCTGGCTGTTGACCTAACCAACCCACTGCCCGTTGTCAGCAGTCTCGGCAGACACCACGTCCGACTGCAGTGGCGCAAACGCCCTGTCCAGAACGGTCCATGTCGGGTCAACCCTGAGGGTAGCAGACCGCGCCCGGTCCAGGGAAACCGAGCCACAGGCTCCAATAGGTTTTCCCGCCGCACCGGCAACCCGAGACCCGTCAGCCAGGTTGGCCGACACGCAGCGGGCAGCCGACCCCAGAACGCCAACGGGGAACTAGATCAGATCTCGCAGGTTAGCGGCAACGACACACATCTTGCTGATGAATGTCTATCTGCCTTCTCCCCAGGGAGGGCTGTCACGGACGGTTGCGGGGCCGCAGGCGCGTCCTGTAACCGCCCGTGAAGAAAAGCGATCGCACTCGATTCTCTGCGTCGATTGCGCTTCAAATCGATAGAATCTGGATTTATTGTGTAGGAGGTCTGCAGTCCTTTCTTAGCAGAGGAATAGCATCACCTTAACTGCAGGATGGCTCTTTTGATATGCTAATGAGCCTGGGCCCAGAGAGTCCCTGGCTTCAAGCTGTGCTGATGGCCCATCCATCAGGTATAAGGTGACAAACACCATGACAGAACCAATTTAGAGTGAGGAAACTCAGACACTCCGACTCCTTTTCCCAGCAGGGAGCCGACATGTGGCTTGCTGCTGCCAACTTCAAAGAACCTTTGCCTGGGAATGACCTGGTATAAATCCCAGGGGTCTCTCATATTCCATAAATTGCTATATGTATCATATTTTCTGTGTTGCCAGGCTGGCAGACCCTCCAAACTAACAGAGCAGGTAGGGCCCTGCCTGGCGTTGGTTCTGAGAACATTTCAGAACCTTCTGAGGTAAAGACTGCCCGTTAGGCAGTCCAACAGTGCCCTAATGGTACCACAGGGGTCCCACCCCTCATGTTTGGTATCAGACTGCTGGGTACATCGAGGCAGATCTGAAAATATTAGTAAATCTGCCCTGACCTGTACGGTTCTGTGAGATAGAGCCCATATATGGGTAGATATGATTTCTAGCCCCAGTACAAGAGGAGGGCTCATCTCATCTTTGAAGGAGGTGTATAGCTCCCCGCCCTCACTCCCTCCTACTGAAGCAGGGGCATAAGAATGGCTGAGGACCCAAACTCAGGGTCCTCCACACTGAACCATCTTGCACTCATCAGATGCCAGCTTGAGGATATGCTGGCATCCACCTGGTCTGAACTCTGAACTCTGGACTTTGAAACCAAGGACTTTATGATTTTTCCCACAATAAGGACATCTTTCCAGGAACCAAGTATTTTTCTCCCTTCTTTTATTTTTCATACTGGCTATTACTGTTTTAATAATTGTTGATTTTCATAATTGTCTGTATATATTAATTATTTATATTGCGTGAATAAACGACTTTCCCCAAGTCATTCACTGTTTCGCTACCCTGCTTATCAGCACACACAGAAATGATCCCGGGTCTCTGAAGATACGCTACTGTTTGTTTGTTGTTGGCTAGACAGAATATCGTGTGTTTAACCGTTTTATTCGCAGGATTAGTCAGTCAGTTAGTGGGCCCCACGGTCCCATAGTAACCGCGGTGGTGGCAGTTTACTCTGAACCAGTAGGTGACGTTGTAATTACCCGTGTCTCACAGGCTCCCTTCTGAGTTGTCTGCGGCTAATTCTTAACGGTTCCTGCGCATTGACTGCGACCAGAGTTCGCACGATCTGTGCGCTGGCACCGTTTAGAAGGCTAAGTGCGGTCAGCCACTGAGGGCTACTGTGACAACCAGTGTGCTCTGGGATTGGTGGAGAAGGTTAATTCAAGGTCCAATAAACAACAACTGGAGGAATGATCAGTGACGGCATGGGCTTAGGGCATCTGCAGGGGCTGGTAGAGCCCCCAGGTAAGTTAAACTGTCTTTTTTTTCAAGTACTTTGGGTTCCCTTTAAGTGTAGATAAATCCGATGATAACATGTTTAGGAAATTTGTAGTTGGGCCTGGAAGTGGGATTCTGAAAGTCACACTTTATAATAATAATGCTAATAACGCTTTTCTCCTGTCGGACTCAGAGCTGAAGCCACTAGGGGGCACAGAAAAGGCCACCCTATAGTGTCAGGGAATCTTGCCCAAGGACTCCTCACGGAATAGGTACTGGCTTCAGCCAGGGTACAAACCCAGGTCTCCAATGCCAGAGGTGGGGTCCATACACCAGTAGCACGATCCAGCCACTGTGCCATCTGTTATAATGTCAAGGAGGCCGATTAGTGGGAGTAGTAACTATGTTGGAGATCCCACACAGCCATGTGACAATGTTACGTGCGTCTGATAGGCCGCAGCAGCCGGGCACAGCCATGTGACAATGCTACGTGCGTCTGATAGGCCGCAGCAGCCGGGCACAGCCATGTGACAATGCTACGTGCGTCTGATAGGCCGCAGCAGCCGGGCACAGCCATGTGACAATGTTACGTGCATCTGATAGGCCGCAGCAGCCGGGCACAGCCATGTGACAATGTTACGTGCGTCTGATAGGCCGCAGCAGCCGGGCACAGCCATGTGACAATGTTACGTGCGTCTGATAGGCCGCAGCAGCCGGGCACAGCCATGTGACAATGCTACGTGCGTCTGATAGGCCACAGCAGCCGGGCACAGCCATGTGACAATGTTACGTGCGTCTGATAGGCCGCAGCAGCCGGGCACAGCCATGTATCAATGCTACGTGCGTCTGATAGGCCGCAGCAGCCGGGCACAGCCATGTGACAATGCTACGTGCGTCTGATAGGCCGCAGCAGCCGGGCACAGCCATGTGACAATGTTACGTGCGTCTGATAGGCCGCAGCAGCCGGGCACAGCCATGTGACAATGTTACGTGCGTCTGATAGGCCGCAGCAGCCAGGCACAGCCATGTGACAATGCTACGTGCGTCTGATAGGCCGCAGCAGCCGGGCACAGCCATGTGACAATGTTACGTGCGTCTGATAGGCCGCAGCAGCCGGGCACAGCCATGTGACAATGCTACGTGCGTCTGATAGGCCGCAGCAGCCAGGCACAGCCATGTGACAATGCTACGTGCGTCTGATAGGCCGCAGCAGCCGGGCACAGCCATGTGACAATGTTACGTGCGTCTGATAGGCCGCAGCAGCCGGGCACAGCCATGTGACAATGCTACGTGCGTCTGAGAGGCCGCAGCAGCCGGGCACGCGTACGTACAAAAAGGGCGCCTGGACAAAAAGGGCGCGGGGTGTAAACTCTAAATAATAATTAATCATTAATAGGGTTTATAAATATAGTGTGCTATATTTCGTTTACAAATAATGTTTAACAAAATTATAAATCATTAAATAATGTTTATGAAATCGGAAATTGTGAAAACGTTAATCTTCCCTGTTTCAAAAGTTAAACTTATAATTACGTTGATAAAAAAACCAATAATATATGTTTAATTGTTATAATTGTATATTATTGTGAATAACCGTCATTTATGGTTTGTTGTTATAATAAAATTTGAAAATATTGTTTATAAAGATGATATAAATATAACTACGTTCGTAATAAATGTTGTAATACATTAGTAATTATTACTAAAATTTTACTAAAACTATACCTAAGCCTACTCTTACACAGAACCCTACCTGTACCTATCCCTAACCCCTAGACTCCCCTGTTGGTGCCTAAACCTAAGACCCCCCTGTTGGTGCCTAAACCTAAGACCCCCCTGTTGGTGCCTAAACCTAAGACCCCCCTGTTGGTGCCTAAACCTAAGACCCCCCTGTTGGTGCCTAAACCTAAGACCCCCCTGTTGGTGCCTAAACCTAAGACCCCCCTGTTGGTGCCTAAACCTAAGACCCCCCTGTTGGTGCCTAAACCTAAGACCCCCCCTGTTGGTGCCTAAGTAACCCTCCCTGTACCTACCCCTAACCCCTAGACCCCCCTCTTGGTGCCTAAACCTAGGACCCCCCTGTTGGTGCCTAAACCTAAGACCCCCCTGTTAATGCCTAAACCTAAAACCCCCCTGTTGGTGCCTAAACCTAAGACCCCCCTGTTAGTGCCTAAACCTAAGACCCCCCCCTGTTGTTGCCTAAGTACCCCTCCCTGTACCTACCCCTAACCCCTAGACCCCCCTATTGGTGCCTAAACCTAAGACCCCCCTGTTGGTGCCTAAACCTAAGACCCCCCTTTATTATGTGGATAATAATGTTTTACTAATTGTGGATTCAAAAAATATTTTGCAATTTACGTTACGTACTGATCGCTTTATTTTGTGAATAATAATGTTTTACAAACAGTAAGAGATAAAACTTTAAATAATGTTTTAATTATTTAAATAAGATAAATATGTTTATTATTTTCATAAACGTTATTCGGCACGGGTGCATTTTATAAACGTAAATCACCACAAGTTCAGTTATAAATCATTAAACATCGCCGGGCGCCGTTTGTAAACTTTATTTAGCTCCTGGCGCCGTTTATAAACTTTATTTAGCTCCGGCGCCCTTTTTTCCTACTCGGCGCCCATTAAACGCTATTTATTATGGGAGTGAATGGCGGCGCCCTTTTTGTCCACTAGCGGCATGCGCCCTTTTTTCCCAGCTCCGCCGGGCACATCCACAACAAGTGTAGAAAGAAGGGGTTGTGGTGTTGGCATCTGGGAATATGAGGAGAATGTATGCGGTTTGTGTGGAGTATAAAAGGCTCGATATAAGATGTATAACTGAATCAGGAGATCCTGTAATCATCAGGAAATGTTACAGTCTGTTTGTTTGGATGAACTACTACACTACCAAATGAGCTTATCTCCATTTCAGCTGTCACTGCATAATAATTAGGGGACAATGATACCAGACAAAGGCCATCCTACTGCCTGCAATGTTCTACTTTTGGAAAATGCATTGGCGAAAGGTAATGATCTACGTATTTGCCGGTTAGTCTGAAGTAGTGTTGATTGAACAGTGTTCACCACTGTTCGTTATTCCCCGAATAATGCGGTGTTCGGGTTCGGCTCAAACCCATCTGAGCACCTCATGGTGCTCGGCCGCGCTGTTCGGGTGCCCCTAGCTGGAGGGGTAGGGGGCAGGAAGGGGGTATTGAGCCTCGCAGAGGGGAGGGGGGGGGTGCCCCCTCCCCCCTTCCTCAGCTGGGTCCCCCGACCTCCGCTCCCCTCCAGCTTTAAAGTGGACGGCGTTGCAGGAAGTGACGTCAGTGGAGCGCATGCTGGAATGCGGAAGAGGTGAGTGATCCCCGCCCGTTACCTCTTAATAGT